>NW_014569576.1:1078309-1086782 GCF_001313835.1 Polistes canadensis
TATTATTATTATTATTATTATTATTATTATTATTGAGGAGGAGAGAATAATAATAATTATTGTTATCATTTAATCATTATTATTATTATCAATAAATGGTTCTAACGCTCGGTCGCAATTTGCGGGGCCGCATAGCGTGTCGCGATTTTGGGGGCAGTTCTTTTCCCTTCGTTTTTTTATTTTTTCTTTACTTCCTTATATTTTCATACGTTCGTTCATTCACTCACTTTTATTATCACATGTACTCTTCTCTCACACGCACACATAGAACGCGCATACAATTTTTTCTCTCTCTCTCTCTCTCTCTCTCTCCTTCTTTTTCTTTTTTGTATGTTCTCTCTTATATTCTAACAAGTATGTTCTTATCTTTAGATATATATATTTTATATATCTATATTTATATATATATACATATATATAAATATATATATATTATATATATACATATATGCAATATTTATATTGAAAAAATGAGTGTACTCTTTTTTCGTCCTTTCATCTCTTTATATCAATAGGAAATAGTTATTCGATTAATTTGCAATTGCATGTAACATAGACGCGTCCAGCGCATAGAAACATAAATAAATAAATATAATCGGATGTATTTACATATATTAATGAAAATTGTTGGAAAGGGAAAAAGAAAGGAAATTATGGGGTATTTGATGGATGGGGGAATGGTACAGGAAGAAAATAGGAGACGGAGGAACTAAGTGGAAATTTGCATGTGTGTATCGTATATGGGAAAAATCCTGATAGTAGAATTCTTTCTTATACATATATATTATGTATATATTTACTATATACTACATTTACGTATATATTATATTCATGTTGTCCATGTGTGTAAGTGTATGCGTGTGCATGTGTACGTGTGTGTTTTTTCGTTCATTAGTACGTATAATGTGTGTGTCTTTATAATTAGAGATCCTATGGAATTAATCTCCCTATGAGAACAAAAAAAGAATTATTATAAAACGATAAATGCTTTATGAGTTTGCGTGTATACGTGTGTTTGTCTGTGTTGTTGTTGTTGTTTTTTTTTCTTTTATGTGTATGTATTTAGTAGGTATTTTATGTTATATATGTTTTTCTTGTTTGTAATCGCGATAGATCCGCTTAACGCGGTTTAAGGTTGAGGTAGAAACGGTTTCGTATACTTATTTTATAATGTCATTATTTAAATGCAAGTTTTATGTATATATTTGTTATACTATTATTATTTATGTACCGATGGTCGTCGCCACGTAATTATCTCTGCAGGTACGAATACGATGTAATTGGCGTATAATCGCACGTGTGTTTTCTGTATCTCTGTGTATTTTTAAGATTGAGGACTCGATAATAGGAAATCAAAAGTAATGCGCGATTCTTCGCGATCTTTTGATTAAAAAGATAAAAAGTAATAGAGAAACAAGAAAAAAACAGGCAAAAAGTATAGCGGGGAAGAAAGATAAGCGAAGCATCTTTGGGTCGATAGAAAATCGAAAGGAATAAAAATATAAATGTGTTTTGTGTTTGAACGAAAAAAAAACAAAAAAAAGAAAACCTCCCTCGAATAAAATCGGAGGCGCATTTTGTCGTACGAGTTTGCGCAAAATATAAATTCACGAAACAATTAAAAATCTAAAAAGCGAGTTACAAGGGAGTTTCTTCGACGCGTCTAATTGTAAAAAGATGAAGAAGGAGGAATAGGGATTATTTTATAAATGTATGTATGTGTGTGTGTGTTTGTGTTTGATGTGTTTCTTTCCGTTCTTTTTTTATTTTTCTTTTTTCTTTTTTCTTTTTTTCTCTTCTATTCCTTTGGAAAATTCGTGCAAAGCGTCTTTTCAGTTAGTTCGGCAGTGTAAGGAATACGGTTGAGATATAGAATGAGAAAAGTAGATTGTCATAAATTATGATAAATCAGTCGAACGTAAGTATATAATACAATACACACGTTCGGGTCGAGATCGAGGGATAATCGATTATCGCAATATGAAATTAATGACCAAATTAATGATTTCTTGATCGTCTTGAATCCCCTTTTTTTTCTTTTGTTACTTATTTCTTTTTTTATTTTCCCCTTGATTTTTTTTTTCATTCGATCTACCCAAAACGTTTGACAATATTTTCTTTTTCTTTCTCGTTTTTTCATCATCATGAACTTTTCTGTATGTGTGTCTCTTTCTCTCTCTCTCTCTTTCTCTCTCTCTCCCTCTCTGACGATAATCGATAACGAAAAAAGAAAAGAGACGAAGTTTTTCAATTTATTCGAGCGACAACGCTTTTCATTTTTTCTTTTTTGTCGTTTCATACGATAATAAGTAATTATTTTACTTAATTAGGGTGAATGAACGAACATTTACTGTTATTCACTATTCTCTCTCTCTCTCTCTCTCTCTCACACACAATCTCTCTTTCTCCCTTTGTCTTTCTCTCTTCTTTCTTTTTTGTTTTTCTTTTTATTTATTTATTTATTTATTTACTTTTTTTCTTTTAAGCCTACTATATGCTCGAACTATTGCATCGCTTGATTATTATTGATTTATGTTTATTAAAATCTTATCGACTATTTTACTTTGTAGTTTGTACTTGGTTTTCATATTTACCTGAGTGTGGGACTCGTGATCGTGAAAAGAATCTCGAACCTATCATCATCTCTCTCAATGAAAGATATTCCTCCAATCGACCAACGATTGTTATTTTTTCCTTCCCCCCTCTTTTTTTCGCTAATTGTCGTCTGATTATTTATTGACAAAAAATAAACAAAAAAAAAACACTCTTTCTTTTTCCCTTCCTTTTTTCTCCGTACTGCGTTCTATTCTTTTATTTTTCATCTATTTCTTTTCTCAATCAAATTTTATCTTATATTTTATTATTATTATTATTATTATTATTTTGTTTTTCTTTTCGATATCTCTGTTCCTCTTAATAGATTTCTAAATACGACGGGGGGCGCCAATTTGAAAAGTTTTATATTTTTTTTCTTTTTTCGTTTTTAATTTTTATCATTTTAATTTCTTTAGCCGATTTTTGGAAAAAAAGAAGAGAATGATGATGTTGCGTTGTCGTTGTTAAAAAATACCAACGGTATGTTAAGAGGGCCCCATCAACCCCCTACCCCCCACCGAGCGCGTTTCGATTATTCTCGAGAAATATTTTGGTTAATATCGTAAAATATTATTTCGCGTATCAGATTTTTACGTGGTACACACTTTATTTTCTTTTCCTTTTTTTTTCTTTTTTTTTTTCTTTTTTTGTTTATCTCTTCTTTTTTCTATCTTCTCTTTTCTCTTTTTATCTATAGAGACATTTTATAAGCTTTATATTCTGTGCACCCTGTATGTCGTGTGTGAGGTAGCATTTGTACTAGTGTGCGATGAAGTATTAGTGATCCATTATCATACTTTTCTTTTTTTTTCTTTTTGTTTTTGTTTTTTTTCCTTGTCGTCGGGTATGATGATCAACAGGGATTGCAAAAAACACGATGATGATCGACGAAACGAAAAAGATATACACGATGCATATGCACGATGATCTTTGGCAGTGTTTCTGCATTATCTCATTCTAAACATGCGTTTCCTTATACTTGACATTTCCTTTGCTATTTAATTATTGTTTATTTTTTTTTTTTTTTTTTCTTAGCTTCTCCGTAATCCCACCCACCTCTTCTTTCATTACTGTTTTCTTTTAATTGTTTCTTTTTTTTTGGTTTTATGTGAAGATCATCGAAATATCGGAATATCAAATCGATTGATCGATCGATCGATCTATTGCGAGGTTTGCGATCCTGTGTGTGCATTATATTCTCCAACAATTATTATACATTATAAAATTAATCTCGCCGCATCGTGTTCATCATATTTAATTTATAATTTTTTACAGTGTTTACAAGTAGTTTTCATTTTAAGTCTTTTGTAAAAAAATGTTCACAAATCTGCGCGTGTCCTATTAGATTTTAATATGTGTTCGTACTTCGTTATTATGTTTGTTAAATTTTTATTTTTGTTTCAACTTCTTTGTCACATTTGTCAATCGTTAATTATTTAATTATCCCTTAAATGTTATATACTTCCCATTTTTTATTTTATTTTATTTTATTTTATTTCTTTTATTTTCTTTTTTTTTTTTTTTTCTTTTACTTTGTACTATAAGTCACGGCCGAGAAAATTATCGACCGCACGCCCCCGAAATCGGAAAAAAGCCCCACCTTACGCGACCGCACGTTCTTTTTATTTTTTTATTTTTATAATTCCTTTATCTCTTATCTCTCTCTCTCCCTCTCTCTCTTTCTTTCTTTCTTTTCTCCTTCTTCTTCTGCCCCCTTTTTTAATTTGTTTTTTTCTTTTACCTTCCCTTCGCTAATCGGTAAATAATAGATTTTTTAATACACCACTTTACTTCTGTTCCCTTCTTTCTTCTTAAATCACTTTTCAAACCTATCCATTTTCGAATTAATATACACATACATTTACGCATATATATATATATATATAACGTAGCTTTTACACGTATCGTTATATTATATGATCTCCTTTTCTTTCTTTCTTTATTTCTTTGTTTTTTTCTTTCGTGTTAATTACTTTATCTTTCATTTATCATCTAATCACTGATATAGGTATCTAGAATACCATATCGAAGAATGGAACGAAAAAACAAAAGACAAAAAAAAAGAGAAAATATTTGTAATAATATCGTACACACAGCGAGTGTTCCTACTTTTAATTTTTCTTTTTATTTCTCTCTCTCTCTTATAAACCCCCCCCCATATGCTTTTTTTTTCTTTTTCTTTTTTTTCGTTTTTCTTTTTTCATCAACTCGCCGTATGTGTAATAACTTTGTGCGCGATGTATGTGCGTGTGTGTAAGTGCAACGACGATACATCGATATATGTTTTTTTTTTCATACTCGTTCCATTTCTAAGCCACGCGTGGGTGGGGGGGGGGCAATTATTTCGTCCCTTTTTCCTCAAGTATTATATCCCTATCACTTTTCTTTTTTTTTTTTTTTACTACTTCTTTCATCATTACTTCTAAATCCCGAAACTAATCTTAACAACCGCCACGCGAAACAATTAGTACCGGATAAAGCGAAGTTAGGTTCACTCGTTTCGCGAATCCGAAAATTCCTTTTGTTCTAAATGTTCCCTTCCCTTCCCTTTTCCTTTCAGTTTCGTCCTTTTCTTATTTTTCATCTTTCAAAAACGATCGATCCACGAATCTAAACACTTCGTCTTTCTCTCTCTCTCTCTCTTTCTTTCTTTTTTTTTCTTCCTAATTCCACATACTCAAAAAGCAACCTCTGTGTGACACAACACACATGACATCTTTTGTTTTTTTTTTTACTTTTGCAAAAGGATTTTCAATCCGTAAAACACATATTATAGAAACAACATGCAACATTTTATACTACTACTTCCTGTGATAATAATAATATGATAATTGAGCCACGGTACGTACGCGTCTATTTTTTTCTTTCTTCTTTTACCTCGCTCATACCGATGATTTATTATTAGCCGTTTACCAACTAAAACATCCATCCAATTTTTTCGGTTTATCAAATATTTTTTCCTTTTCTTTTTTTTTTTTTGTCTTTTTCCCTTGCCAATTCCCGTTAATTTTCCGTTACATATTTCATGTTTCCCGATCAATTCTTTTTATAGATTTAATTCTTTTTACTCACTTAACCGAAAAATTTGACGAATCGCGAATACGCGTATGTCGGCACGAGACACGTTTAATTTCAAAATTTTCCGGATTTATGTTATTATTATTATTATTATTATTATTATTATTATTATTATTATCGTGTGGTTATGCGTATGCGTATGCATACATCGTGTATAATTGTGTATGTTTGTAAATGATAGCGTGTCCGTTTGCTGTTCTCTCCCTCTCTCTCTCTCTCTCTTTCTCTCTATAATATATACATGGATATAGTAGTTTAATAATTATAATTATTATTATTATTTTTTTTTTTTTCATTTCCTTAAAATTTACACCAGAATTGCACGATAAAAACGATCGACACGAAATCGAGGAACGAAGAGAGGAAATTAATTTTGAATCTATCCCTTTCTAATTTGTCTTGATTTTTCCAAGCTCCCCCCCCCCTGCCGCACCATCACCAGAATTTACGAATATTAATGTAAGAGCCAAAAGATATATTCGTTCAATCTCCGCAATCGAGTTCGAGTCGATACGCTTGCTCGTTCAGAGAGAAATTTTGTACTTCCGAAGAAGAAATCCGTCTGTCACGAACGCCAAAACAGAAAAAAAAAAAGAAAAAGACTATCTCTACGTTGTTATTATATCTTTTCTTTTTGTCTCTTCCTTCTTTATTTATTTCTTTCTTTATATACTCGTGACATATAAACGTGCTCGGCGGAAACGGAGAAAAGCAATGGCCGACGCGGGAAATTCAAAAATAAATATGACGAATTCACATTGTTCGAATTCACATAGGACACGGTGCTCGAAACTCGTCAAAATTATATATGGGATGAAAGAAGAAAAAAAAATAAATAAATTAACGAATGCGTGCGACGACAACGCGAAAAGCGAAAGAAAACCGAAAGAAAAAGAAAGAAAACCGTGTCCATTTTTACGACGTGCCGGAAAATCCTTTCTATTAAATACATATTTTAAATATTTTTCTTTTCTTTTCTTTTCTTTTTTTTTTTTGGTTTTTTTTTTATTCTTTTTTTTCCCCGTCACGAGATTTTATACGTGTCTCTCTAATTATTTTTCCAATTTTTTTTCTTTTTTTTTTTTCTTTTAATTATACCTCATCACAAAATACCGATTCTAAATTCTAAATTCCATAATAAATTCTACATTGATTAATTTTAGGTACAAGTTGCGCCGATTTTTCCGGAATATTCCCGCGATCGACGTTTTTTCTCTTTCTGTCATTTTACGCGTGCGTTATGTGTATGTATTATATATCTGTGTGCATGTGTTTCCATGTATCCGTCCATTTGTCTATTTCGTTCAATGTATATAATTTAACATACGTTTTGTATATAAGTGTATGTTATATGTGTTTAAGCGTAAAATCGTACGTATAATAATCATCAACGTACGCAATTCTAATGCCATTCATTTAATTACGTACGTAATCCTTTTGTACGTATGATTAAACAGATTAATCGTGTGGAGTTTAAGTCGACTCGTCATTAGAACCTTTCGAAAACCACCCACCAACCTAATTCCCACCCCCTCCCTTTTCCTTCACCCCTTATTCCTTTCACAATCTATCGATTTTATTCGACCCTCGATCTTATCGTTCTTTGTTAATGCGACCGAATCGATCCTTAATAAACTTAACACTAAATTCATTACGTACCATTTAAAGGTACACTTGCGCATCTGCTTAGCAGGTAGCCAAAAACAATATATATTTATATATATTTATATATTTTTTGTATTATATATATATATATATAATATTTATATTAAGTAAAAGATTCATTTTAACATGCCAAATATGTGACCATAATTATTTACACGTGTGTGCTCTCTAATGTGTGTTAAAAAATGTCTGTGTGTTTTGTGTATATTGTGTGTTTACGTGCCTGTTATTTCACCATCAGTTTTAATCTTTATTTTAATCTTTTACTTTTGTCACACTTCATTAATAATTAAATGTTTATATAGGTAACTCTTTCTCTTCCTCTTTCTATCTCTTTCTGTTTTTCTTTTTCACTTTTTTCTGTATTATTTTAATCCTGTACCTTTATGCATTTAGGTATCTGCGTATGGGACGACACGTAACACAATTTTGACTCTTCTCTCACACGAATATTGGTGAAACCATCATTCCCCTCCCCTCGCAACTCCGATCCTTTTCCTTTACCGTCTAAAATCTAAGTCGTCTAATTTCGGAGACCATCATAATCATCATCCCAATTCTTCATCATTCCCTTTTCCTCGGTCGAAATAATCGGTAGCCACCCCCCTCCTCCTCTTCCTCTTCCTACTCTTCGTTTAAATATCTCAGCGATCCGCACCCACCCCCACAACAACACCCGCCTACTGATTTTTGATATCTTTTTCTATTCTTTTATTTTATGTTTTATTTTGTTAATGTCTCTCATCGCGCACACCCCTGCAACCCCTGCTTCCCTCCCTGCCCCCTGCCACCTGGCCAAATCTTCATAGTACATTTTCATTTTCGATTTTTTTCGATCGACCCATATATGTATATATGAAAAAGCCAAAGATTTGAAATTTATGCGCCCGAACACGTTGCTTGCTTGCTTGCTCTCTCTCTTTCTCTCGCGCTTGCCGTACGTTTAATTTGTTTTTTGTTGTCTCTTTCATTTGTATTTTCATTTTCTTAATCTCTTTCTTTCTTTCTACAATTTCTTTCGAAAACTGCACGAAAAAAGTTAAAGAGATCGAATCATTTTATTCTTTTTTCTTTATCTTCTTATCGCATTATTATTATTATTATTATTATTATTATTATTATTATTATTATTATT
>NW_014569576.1:1087049-1115294 GCF_001313835.1 Polistes canadensis
TGCTCTTCTTAAATACAAGATGATGATTACGCGATTAATGGGTGTCATCTATTTTTTTATAATCAATTGTTTTTTTTCTTCCTCTTTTTTTAATTTCCGATATATCATCCATACGAATCCCATTTACATGTATACTTCTCTCTCTCTCTCTCTCTCTCTCTCTCTCTCTCTCTCTCTCTCTTCCTTTCTCTTACTCTCTCTCTCGTATCAAACATCACTAAATCACGCAGGTTTATTCTCTTCTTTTCTGGTCCATTCATAAATTAACAAGCTCTCTCTCTCCTCTTCATCTCTTTTTTACGTTTACACACATATATACCCTAACTCATATTACAAACACACACGACATAATACTCATCCCCTTCACCCCACAAATATACATACATACATGCACACATACATACGTACATACAAACACACACACACACTCGTCATAAACGTGGACCCATATATGGTCGTCCACATTCTTTTCTTTCTTTCTTTCTTACTATTGTTACATAGTTGAATTATTATACGCTTTGTAAAAAACGGATCTATTATACATAAAGATATATTATTATATGTATATCACGTGCGCCATGGATCTCGAAACCTTTCCTGGCAATTTTGAATTTCGTTAATCGAAAAATATTTATATATATATATATGTTCATTTATATGTATAATATATGTATATGTATGTATATATTTTAACTGCGTACAATGTTCCATCTCTCTCTCTTTCTCTCTCTCTCTCTCTCTCTTTCCCTATCTCCTTGTCCTTATCGATAGAAACTTTTAAGAGGATAAAAAAAATACTCGTAAATATCGATCAATTTGTACGCTTGACTAGTATTGTTATAACTCGTAGAAAAAAAAAAAAAAAAAAGAAGAAATCAATTCTCAACAATGTCGTAAAAAAAAGAAAAAAGAAAAAAAAACTAAAAAGTTTCGTTTGAGCGGTATAGAGCTTGCTTGAGGAGGTGGGGTTAAAGGGGGGAAAAAGGATGTTTAATATAAAAATAAAACAAAATCGTAAAATCACTATTAATTACTATTACCGTTATTATCATCGTCCGATAAGTTAACGAGAACGAAACGATATTCGAAATTCGTGCCTGGAAGTATCTCGAGATCCGTGCTTTTGTATCACCCTGTATACAGGGCGCGCTGGTTACAATATATAATAGTTATTTGTTAATAATATTTAGTAGTAGAGCAGTAGTAGTAGTAGGTAACAACCTGTACGGAATGTACAGATTTTTTTTCCTTGTTTTTTTTTTTGGTTTCTTTTTTTTTCTCTTTTCTTTCCTTTGTTTAATTATTGTAAATTGTGTTCCCTGTTACGTTTACGCTTTACAAAAATGTGCATATTATTTATAAAAACGATGAGGTAGTACTTTCATACTTTTGGCAGAAAATGCGAGAGCCTGCTGTATGATTATTTTAAAATCATATCTCGCGCACGCTTTTACGGACGATTGGAAAACACTAATAAAGAATAATAATAAGAATATAATATAATAAAATACATATAGTATATTATTATAATATTAATAGTAGAGTAGAAAAAAGAAGAAAAAAAAAACAAATAATCTGCATTTATACACACATATATACATATATGTATGTACGTATGTATGTATCTATATATATGCACGTATATAATATGCTTTTATGTATATTATATTTCGTGTGTCTTTCCACGCTATATGTTTCTCTTATTTTCTTTGTTCTGTTGATTTTCAACGTTAAATAATTTTCTATCGTCTATTGTCTCTCTCTTTCTTTCTTTCTCTTTCTCTCTCATTCTTACTCTCTCTCTCTCTCACTCTCACACATTTTCTCTTTCTTTCTCTCATTCTCTTTCTTTCTCTGATAAACTTATGGTAGGCATATCGTTGTAAAATATAAATCTTTATAATGCTCTTTAGTTACTGTAACAAAAATATAATTGAGAAATAAACGACGATTTCTCATCGGTAGTAAAAATGAGAAAAATCTGTATATAAAGTTTGTAAAATACTGCAACAAGTAATATCGTGATGCCATCCTGACTAGGAGTATCTAAATATTAATAGATAATATTAAGCTATTGCGCATTGATCACAATCATATACAACCGGACATTAAAGTGCAGTTACTGTTTTCTCTTTCTTTCTTTCTTTCTTTCTTTCTTTCTTTCTTTCTTTCTTACTCTCTCTCTCTCTCTCTCTCTCTCTCTCTCTCTCTTTCTCTCTCTCCATCTCTTTTTCCTTTCTTCATGAGACCTTAAAATTTAAATCTAAGAGTATAATAATCGAGATACAAGAAGTTTGGTTCATTTTGTGTTTCCCGTATTTTCTATTTCTTTCTATTATTCTCTAATATTTCCTATTTACTGGTTCTATTGCTTTGGACAAAAGTCCATTATTTAAACATTGTAAATAAGTAACAAAGTTGTAGTTAAATTGTTATAGCACAAATTTATTGATAGATCGTTCTTTCTATGGGAAAGGGAAAATAGAATAAGGAAGCAACAAAAGCCTAACAATTGGTTTTTTTTTTATGAAAAAATTGTATTTTTACGAAAAAATTGAGATGGGTTCGGTTTAATTCCTTTTTTTTTTTTTTCTCTACAAATTAATAAGCATCAAAATTGTTCCTTTCTATTTCTTTTTTTTTCTTGTTTAATGCTTTATGATAATTGTTAAAAATTACTTTACTTTCCTTATTCCGATCGAAACCGTTCCCCATAAAAAGAACGAAATTACGTTTTATCGTGCTTTTAATCCGGTTTTAAATCGTACAAGACGGTTTCGCGTCCTAGAATCATAGTAATCTCATAAACTTTGCGTATAAAACTGTCAGCTGTACAAAAATCGTGTTTTCAATATTATTATGTTTATCCTGCATTAAAACGACTCGCAACCACCACCTCTCTTAGCGATATATCATAATCTCCATGGATAGTCGGTTGTTTTAATAATGATAAAACGGTGATATATAGTCATGGTGGCGGTGGTGGTTGTCGATCGATAATAATAATAATATTAATAATAATAATAATCAAAATAATTAATAATAATAATAATAATACTCTATATAATAATTAATAATAATAATAATAATAATAATAATAATAAACATACTCTATAATAATTAATAATAATAATAATAATAATAATTAATAAAGTCTCGTATATGATCTTGTAGCAAATAATAAAAAAGAAGAAGTAAAAAGAGGGAAACGCGATTAAAAAACGAAATGCATTAGCGTTCTCTAGTTGGGTTTAAAGCGTAAAAAAAATGAACAAAAAAAGAAAAAAAGACACGTTTCTACTATTTCAGTTTTGTTTTGGCACAGCGCGCGTGAAATGACTACTGAACGTAACTAACGTACGGATTGTATTATGTATGTATTATTAATGTATACTATTCATTATATCACCCGTTTGTTCTGTAAATATGCGTATGCGTGTAGGTATGGCTATCTGTGTATAAATATCGATCATACTATGCTCGACTCGATTTCTTTAACAGCAATAAATATAGTACCAGAGCATCTGCATTGAAAAAGTAGTTAACAGCTTTGCGTTATTATTTGTGGTAATAATAATAATAATAATAATAATAATAATAATAATAATAATAATAATAATAATAATAATAATAATAAAAGCGATTATATCATCTTCTTTCTCTTTATCTATCATTCTCTTTTATGTAACACGTTTGAACTATGAAAAAAAGAAATAAAAAACAAAAAAAAAAATTGTTTAAAAAAAAAAACAAGAATATATAGAAAAACAAAAATATAGTATAGTAGCGAGCGATGGTCGTTTATTTTCCTCTTTCTCGATCATTCTTATTATTTCGGTATATATTTCCTATATACTTTTTCACCTTCCCCCTACCCCCTAATGTTCTTCAACAATCTTTCGCGAATGATAGAAAAAAAAAGAAAGTTGATCAACCATCATGGTTTCTATCTCGTCCGCTATTATTTCTTTTTTTTTTTTGTTTATTTTTATTTGTCCCTTGTTTCTATTTAATCTGTAAATCGGCATCCATCAACTATGAAAACGTTTCGTCTAGTTCAACATATATCTATGTATATTTAAAACATATGTAATGTGTATGACATTATTATTTTACCTGAGTTTTGCGTTTTCAATCCTATGACTATTTCCGTTTTGCATTTATCATCGATATATTATTATTATACTATTTAATTCGCGCGTTTTATTTTTACTATTTTTATTCATGTATTTATTATTAACGTTTGTGCTTTGTTTATATCCATTATTTAACTATTTCTTTCATCATCATTGCTTATTATCGTCTATTTCATTTAATAATCACTTAGCATTTTCTCATTTAATAGTTATATAGGTAATTATAGTCACTAGACGACCGTTGCACTTTCATTGACTAGTTTTGTGATTCGGCGTTCCCTTTTCTAACTTTTCTCCTTCCTTACTCATCATACCACATACATAATCCCTCGTTTCATTCTAAATAACTCTTGCTCTCTCTCTCTCTCTCTCTCTCTTTCTCTCTTTCTCTTTCTCTCTCTCTCTCTCTCTCTCTCTCTGCATTTTCTCATTCGTATACACAACCAACATACATACTCTCTTCTTTTTCTTTTTATCTATCATACGCACCGTATTATTTTACTTCTTTCTATTCATATTTTCCTCCTTTTGTTTTTTCTTATTTATTTATTTATTTATTCATTTTCTTCTTCTCTTCTTCTTCTTTTTCTTCTTCTTTTTCTTTTTTTTAATAATCGTAAATTCTAATACGACGGCAGCTTTTTGTTTTCCCTATTATTCCACTCATATTCAGAGTTCGCGACGTACACATTTATTATTTTTTCAGAAAGATCCACCCAAGAGGCACCACGGTGATCGAAAAAGAAAAAGGAATAAAAAAAAAACACAAAAAAAAATGCAATGACAGTTCTTCATTTTGCAAAATTAAACAGGATGATCGAATTCGAACGGATTCGACGAACAAAAACAACACAAAAAAAAATATAGTATCTCTCTTCTTATTTTCATTGAGAATAAAATTAATAAAAATCTTAGGAAACAAAAAAAAACAAAAAATAAAAGAAAAGAACAAACAAATGAAATAAAAAAAAAATTAGTTCAATAGTATTCCAAGACCGCAGTGCATCTTACGAATCTTTCAGAAAACTGCGAGTCCTTAACCTGACCTTAAAACTCCTTAAAATCGGTCTACGATGATAGTAGTAGTAGTAGTAGTAGTAGTAGTAGAACGATGATCCCAGGTAGATAACAATGACGATGATGGGCAACGTTGACGTAACTGTTTTCGAACGATCTTTGATTCAGAATAAAACGGCAGCCTTGTTGAGAATAGTTTTCTCGTTAAATCGTCGAACAAAATGGAAAATAAAAAGTGAACCCGCGCAAGAAAAGAAAAAGAAAAAGACTTAAAATAAAACAAGAACAACAAGAGAAAAAATCAACTGAAAAATGTCGAAACGATCTTCGACAAAAATTGGCAATGTTTTTGACGAATTGCCAAAAAGAAATGGGAGGGGTGGGGGTGGGGGCGGAGGAAAAAGAAAAGAAAAATGGATTGAATTATGAAATTAATTGGCCATCATCCGTGAATGATTTGTTCCTTTTCTTCTTCTTCTTCTTCTTCTTCTTCTTCTTCTTCTTCTTCTTCTTCTTCTTCTTCTTCTTCTTCTTCTTCTTCTTCTTCTTCTTCTTCTTCNCTTCTTCTTCTTCTTCTTCTTCTTCTTCTTCTTCTTCTTCTTCTTCTTCTTCTTCTTCTTCTTCTTCTTCTTCTTCTTCTTCTTCTTCTTCTTCATCATCATCATCATCTTCATCATTTTCCTCTTCTACTACTACTAACTGATTTTTTTGTTGAATAAACTCTGTTGGAACATCTTCTTACTACAGCGTTTTTACCGATCAAGAGATAAGGGACGGTATTCGAGTCGAACGTCGAAGGGTTGTGATGTGGAGAGAACTATTATAAAGCTCCCCCCCTCTACCTCCACCTCTTCCTCCTTCCTCATATCCTTCTTCGTTTCTTCGTGTAGCATAAAGTCCGAGAGAAAAAAAAAGTTTCGGTGGTATCGATAATATTTCATTCCCGTTCCCTTTTCCTTCGATATCTTGGTGGTGCAGTCACGAAATCACGAAGAAAATAATAAGGACGAAGATTAGGGTAACAACCATGATGATGATGATGACGACGACGATGACGACGACGACGACAATAATGATGATGTAGATTATTACGACGGCGATGATGATAAGAAGGTCAAGGATAATGTTGTTACTGTTGCACGGAATCGGGGACCGAATGATTCGTTTGTTGAAAAACTTTTAAATTCATCTCAGCTTTGTGTTCCCGTGCTATATGCCGTCGCACAGTGTTGTTTCTCGTGAACGTTCGCGTACAATATGGACAATGTACTCTAATTCCCTGATGACGTTGCCGTATGTGAGCACGCAAATTCGTCTCGTAACCGTACAATTTCTCGCAATATGGACACTTCAATTTTTTACCTGCGAACAAAAATAACAAAAGGAATATATAATTATGATGGTGATCACAAAATCTTACAACGGGGATTATTAAGAAATATAAAATCAACGATTAATTATATAATACAATAAGGTATTAAAACGTTTTAGAAAAGAAAACGAATAAACAAATTCGTTGTTAACGTATTAACAAATATCAAATGATGTGATCAAGTATCAATTGGATATAATATAGTGTTTTCGATAAAACTTAGCTACCTTTTTGTCAGATAATTTGATATGATTATTAGAGACGATCAAATATTAGATCTAATTTAGAGATTTAATTGAGCCGTTCATTGAACAAATCGATTAACTCCATAAAACAAATAGTGAGAAAATGCGATGAAATAATGTCTATTGGTTTTTAAAATTTCTTTTATAATATATATTCAAATAAATTTAGTAGAAAAAAAAGAGAAAAAAGCGCTTGCTAATGCATTTGAATTGCATTACTGCAACAATTTTCATTACAGTACGGAGGTAATCAAAATGACATCTGAAATAAATGATTTATTATTCAGTGGTTAAAAAACAATATTGTTGTTTAATGATGTCAAACCTTTTACCTTTGGGAAAATATATATAAATATAAAAAGTTATGATTATACCATATATAAGTGCTTTTACACTTATTAAATGAAAGATTTTTCAAAAAGTGGAGTTAATCGATTGTGCAATGAACAACAGTTCAATTATGATCGTACAAAAAAATTACTCAGAGATTTTATTTTATTATAATATATATTTTGTTTTGTTTTAAATGAATTCATTTTCGTAGGATTATGCAATTTATTAAAGAGAAAATAATCATAGCCAGCACGTATGTTATACGTTAAAATAAAGATAGATCGTGTGGCGTATTGAAAATGCAAGAGTTACGTAACATCCCTCTCTTCCTCTCTTTTACTTCGCCGATTATATTTTTTTAGCCTGATGGTAGCGCGCGCACGCTTCGCCATTAGTCCCTTCAATAAAAAGAAGAAGAAAACAAAGTCAACTACACTACGACGAAGGAAGGAACGGTTCACGGTAGAACATCAGGCCAATGCCTTCTGGAGATTGTCGGCACGTGCAAGGCCATCCAATGAACAACAAGCTTCCCCATATCGAGAGGACGATTAACTCGCATTCTTTTCGAACCTCACCATTCACGAGGAAGAGAATCCATTCTGATCATCATCATCATCATCATCATCCTCCTGTTCCTCCTCTGTTCTCTCTATTTTTTGCTACGCGGAACCTATCGTTAGAAACTAACGTCCTGAAAACTACTGACCGTTACTGTTTCCAACACCCTTCCTGTTTCTTTCGACATTCTTAAATAAGCGAAGTAAAAAAAAAAATACAAACAAAAAAACAAACAATCAAACACAAGTATAGAACTTAAACGTAGTGGTGTTTATTAATTAATTCATTCGAAAATTCAATATTCGATTATTTCGTTAGAAATTCGTATGAGATGATTTATTGGACGAATTGTTAAAAAAAAAATTGGTTTTATTTTTTAAATAATAATTTATTTATTCCTAAACGATTAGATAGAATTATCAATTATTGATCACTTTTTTTCAACGATTCGAATTAAAAATTGCAATTGTATAATATTTAATTAATATCATTTCTCTATTCGATTTTTATACACAACGATAGAATTGTTATTTTCGAGGAATAGTAAAAAAAAAAGTTAAGAGAAGAAAAATATTGGATAGATCGATAGATTATCGATTGCGTCGAAAGTAGTAACACGATGTTATCATCGCAAGAAAGAGCTGAAACGAAGAAAACAAAAGTATAGGGTTGGCTAGCACGCTAAAATGTTGTAAAACGTGGGGTCCTCGAAAGTCGTTACGAGCACCATCTCCCACCACCCTCGTCACCACCACCACCACCACCTCCACCACCATCACCACTACTACCACCACATGCAACGCATAAATAATCGTGGGCGTGAAAGGCGCGTGCGTGTACGCGTTTATTATACGTCGTGCGAACACGGCAGGTTGCGCTGAAGACTATTATAGTAGGTTGCCGATAAGAAATAGTACGTCGTTTTCTTTCTTTTTTACTCTTTCTCTCTCGTTCAAAAAAAAAAAGGGAGAGGGAAATAGCACGATATATTCACTTGGAAATTTCGATTCGATCTCGTATATCTCGGGATGCTATCAAACACGTAATGCAAAAATAAGGAGAATGGTAAGCCAAAAATAGTTAAGAACGCGAGTAGAATCGTAGGCGTTACTAAAAAAAAAAAAAAAAAATATATACACATATATATTCGAATGTTATATCAAATAAATGGAGACTAATATGAAATATTTTAATCAACGAAATCTCTCTGATGATATAAATATTATTTACAAAAAGGAAAAAAGAAAAAAAAGATTAGATTTTTCATTAATCTCATTATGGAATATAATTGATAGTTGAGAAATATTTCCTAACGGATTCCGTCGAATATAAAAAAAAAAAAACAAATTCGCGCGCGGGTACGCGTATATAAATTTGTTGGCATATAATTATAATAATAATAATAAAAATAATATAATGCGCTGCGCGCGAGCGCCCGTTTGTATGTGGGTACTTTTAAAAAACACGCGGAACCGCGCGCGGCGTTCTTCTCTGGCTTTTCGGCGGATAGCACCTAAAAATAGAAGCCGGGCATCCTAGAAAAAGTAAACGGGGTCGCGGTGACGGCGGGCCTCGGTTTCGTGCAGCTGACTATGAAATTCACAAAGGATCCTCAACTAGGGGGGGCACAAGGGGGGGAGGAACAAAGAGCGGGATCCGTGAAGAAGACGAGGCGCGCGTGAAACAGAGAAGAGAAAAGAGAGAGAGAGAGAGAGAGAGAGAGAGAGAGAGAGAGAGATAAAGAAAAAAGAAAGAAAGAGAATGCCTGAGACAAAGGCACAAGGAAGAAAAAGATAGAACGTGTGCGTTTGTGTATGTGTGTGTGTGTGTATGTTTCCACGGGATGAGAAAAAGAAAGACAGATATAGCCGCGGGGTTAGATACGCCCCTGAGAGACATGCAGAAACGCAAAACGATGCCGAAAGGCTCAGGAAGCGAAAATGATCGCTTCCGAGAAAGGCACCCGCCGCCATCTGCTTTGCCTAGAAATCACTTGATTTCGAGACATTCGCCTATGTATCGATCATTATCGTATTATCATTTCTGTTGAAAATTTTTAAGTCAATTACTTGGACATATATTACCGAAAAATATTTCACACGATAATAATAATAATAATATTTAATTATATATTGATGATTTTGATTTTATTTCATTTGAATTTTATTATACCGACGTTATAATCCATATACTCTTAACGATTTGAAAATACATTATAAATATATGTTTATAAGATATGATGATCGATGAATTGACATTAGAAAAAGAAAGAGAAAAAAAGATAAAATATTATTCGATGGGATATATTCGCAATTCTTGCTGTTCGATTTTTTTCTTTGCGGAATTGTGCGTGTTTGACCGAAGGGATCGAAGGAAAAAGCCTTTAGAACCTGGGCCTCGATGAAGTAGTAGTGTGTTGTGTAGTTGGTAGAGAGGGGAGAAAATGGAAAGGTTAAGTTACGAAACGCAGCAACTTCCAAGGTCTCTCCCACTCTTCACTTGGATTATAACTATGACGACGATCTGACCCTTTTCCCTTTTCAAACTGAATAGAGATAGAATAACGTAAAGACGAAACGCACCGACGTGTATCTATAATATAGATGAGATGTTCAATTACATTGTTGTTACTATTATTATTATTATTATTACACTTGTTATTGCTGTTATATAAACACAGTAGAGAAGTATACAGGGAAACTTAATGAATTTTTACAATTATATCGTGGAAACATAACGATTTTGTATAAATATTTCTTACAATAAATATAGGTACGTCTTTGAAGATATTCAATTCTTATCCAAAATTAGGAAGAGTCTTCTTGGTAATACGAATAGTAGTAAATGAGCTATATAATTATCAATACAATTCAAATTTATTGTCAAACAAATAAATCTAAACTAACAATCCTTTAAGAAATAATGTTACGACCTATTTTAATGAAAATTCTACTAAATCTAGATGATACGTTAGCCTTAGATCAAACCACAACGGGAATGTTTCTTTTTCTTTTTTTTTCCTCCGTTAGAAAAAGAAATCTAGAAGAAAATATAGAAGAAGAAGAAGAAGAAGATAAAGACGAGGAGAAGGAGGATGAAGACGAAAAAGAAGGAAGAGAAAGAGGGGAGGGAGTCGCGAGTGGCAGATCGTGGATCGAGGAAAGACCTTGACACATTTTGTTCAGTGGCGCCAAATTGGTCGTCGAGCAGGCCGGCCTATCATAAGAAATATAAGAAAGAGTCGAAAGGGAAGAGATGAGAAGGAGGAATAGTAGTAATAGTAGTAGTAGTAGTAGTAGTTACTCTAAAGAAAACTTAAACTACGTGTTACTATAGATAACCATAGCTAAACAATCTGTTCGATTTAAGAAACAAACGATAATACTATGCTCTTTTGATATCTACCTCTACATTTAAATATTCTACCCACGTTGGTCGTTGTTTTTGCACGTTGTTATTTTTAGGGTTCTAAAAAAATTTTCTAGACAAAAATTCCGTTCATTTTAACACGAAGGTTTTATGCTGTTGATATAATAAAGACATTATTTGTTAGCGATACTTTAAGTTCCACTAATTCTTTGTACAGCCTACTATTATACTACCACGCATGAAAACACAACATTAATTAAAATTCACGGAATATTTTCATGGGAGGACGTCAGGTACATGGAAAACGGCGTAGTTATAAGGGGTTGGAGTACAAATGAAAGAGAAAGAGATACAGGAAAAAGAGGCAAAGGACGAGGAGAGGAAAATCAATGTCAGGCCAGCAGCGTGTGCGTTGCAGCCCAAAATCAAGGGAGAAGAGCCCTAGGCCCTCCTCTCTCCTATCCCTCTTATTTGGAATATATACTACTACAGAGTGAGAAGAGAAGAGCCCCTGGTCGATTCGCGGCTGCAAGGGATGCCAACCCTCTTCCGAGCGAGCAAAGGAAGAGAGAAGACTATCCAGGGGAAACCATAACCTGCACAACGGTCCACTTTAGAGACATTTCTCTCAATTCAAGATGTCCGCTAAGAATCCTTTATGCGGTTTTGCCTTGATATATACGTGAAATTACGATAAATCTTCAAATAATTTACAAGATCGTCAATATATTTGTTAATAAAATCAATTTATATCACCATCTCGTACAAAGATTTGTTTTTCTTTTTTTTTTTTTCTTTTCGAAGAGAAAAATTCTTATTACGGTCAAAAGATGGAGAGAGGAAAGAAGTAGAAGAAACATATAATTTAATCTTTATTGCTGCTATTGTTGATAAAAAAAAAAAAAAAAGAAAAGAAAAAGTAGAAACGTCGTTTTTATTAAAAATAATGCGAAAAATTCATTTATTCGTCAGAAAAGATATTGTTTTGTTCGTAAAAGTCGTCGTTTCTTCTGAAAATTTACGAGCTCTTGTTTCTTTCCTAAGAATGAAGGACCACCCACCCCATCCAAATAAATGATGATGGTTTCCCGACAAAAGCTCTCGAAAAATTTTCGAACGCGGGACGAGTGATCACCGCGAAGTGGATTGGAGGACGTGTATTATAATATTCGGTTCTCACAACGTAGTATGTCACGCATACGAACGTATTATTCTACGTAGAATTATATGATGTGTAGTGTGTTACACAGTAGGCGCACGTACATACATACATACATACACAGACGGTTAAGCAACACACATTTACACACTTACGTAAGCAAACGCGACGACGACGGTCGACGAGAAACACGCAAACCTTGTGCGTCGTCATCGTCGTAGTCGTCGTTGTCCACGAAGAACTTTTGGCGGCACGTGCACCTACACAAATGCGTCGGCTGTTGCACGAACACAACCGACACGCATCCGTGTGCACGCACGCATTCGTTTATTGATTGGTGCGTGCTGCTCTCTCTACTCGCAGGAGCGTTTAAGCATTTTCGGGTACCCAGCGCCACGTCGACCAATCAAAGTGAAATTTGCCAGAAAAGCCAAGTTTAACCCACCCACCCTCTCCTAACATCTCTCTCTCTCCCCCCCCCAACCGATTGATTTTCTAAACGAATTTGCATTCGTCGTTTTTCTCTTTCCGTAAACTAATTTTATTTTACACGTATCTTTGGCGCGTTACGACAACAAATCAGTCGAAAGTAATGTCAATTTTTTTTTGTTTTCTTTCGAAAAAATATTACGAAATGCTATTGGATCTCCTCCCTGTTCTCCAATATACAAAAGATTATTGATGATAATATTATTGATTTTGGTTACTACGTAAGAACGTTCAAATCCAATTTTCACACATAGTATTAAAGTAGAAATTATTTCATTAGTGTATAAATTGAAAAATACAAGATAGTGAGAGAGATAGTCTAAGAGAAATTGAATTGTCTTCTATTTCTTATAGTTAAATTAAAACAACTCCCCGCTAGCGTCGTCTGACATGAGCTTTTCTATCCCCTACCATTACCACTTTCCAAAAAAACGTGTCCTGTGCTCTACACGCAGGTGGCGCTACCATTCGAGAGCGTCCAGAAACTTCCGCAATGAGCCGTAAAAAGCAAGAACAAAAAAAGAAAAAAAAGAAAAAGAACACTTAGGCATAAATGTGTATGAGAGAAAGAGAGAGAGAGAGAGAGAGAGAGAATACGCCCACGAGATGCAGCATTTCGATAAGGGAAGAGACATACTCTCTCTCTTTCTCTCTCTTTCTCGTTGTGGTTGCCGTGTTTCTTTCCTTTGTGCAGGAAAATACGAAAGTAGAAAGAGAAAGAGAAAGGAGAGAGAAAGAAAGAAAGAAAGAGATGAATAGTACGATGGAAGGCTCCGAAAGGGGTGGAAAGAACAGGATGAGAGGTAGGTAGAGGAGGAGGGTTCCTGAATTTTCAGGGAAGATAGCGTTACGCATTGTGCATGGGAGGGTGGTAGTAGCACCGGGCTAACGCGCCTCTCCGTTGTTTTATTCTGACTTGTCGAGCCGAGGAGTATGGTAATAAAGCTCAGAGGGACCACCACCCCCCTCGGCTATGTCCCCCTCTTTTCTCTCTTCCTTTTTCCCTCTAAAAGCGTTTCCTTTCGGTGAAAAAAAAAGAAAGAG
Organism: Polistes canadensis; assembly: GCF_001313835.1. NCBI lineage: Eukaryota > Metazoa > Arthropoda > Insecta > Hymenoptera > Vespidae > Polistes > Polistes canadensis. The sequence goes on from NW_014569576.1 coordinate 1,100,775, forward strand.
AGAGAGAGAGAGAAAGAGAAGGAGAAAGGAAAGAGGATTAAAAAAAATTAAAAAAAAAAAACAGGCAAGAAAAGATCTCTTCTCTCCTGTCTCCACTTTTTCGTGCCCACCCACCTTTCCATACTATCCACTCACCCTTGTGAATATTTTCGATTTTGCAACAACCGTGTTTCTTTCCTTTGATCGTGAATAGTTCATAATTTGTCCATATAATGGTCATCGTAGGACGAAAAAAAGCTTTTAGAGATTTTAATAATGGTAATAAATTATTATTCGCGACAAGTACACCGGAACACGGTAGACGACACATAGATTGGAATATCCGGCCGGCCAGCCGGCTGGCCGGCGTAAAGCACACGGGTTCTCCTACTCGTTCGTAAGGTATGCTGCATTTGGAAGCGTTCAAAACAGAGGGAACATACATTCTATATAATTCGGCATCGACGGATACGTATAATAGTGACCCTGACATAGAACGTTTATATACCGTGGTCGGTGCTTTTTAGTTAGTGTTATTTTCAAATCGCACACGCGTATCCCAATTACATATTAAATCGACAACTTCGCATATCCGTGTTCCGTTTATCTATTAACATAAATATGCATACGCATACATACGCGCGCGCACGCATACACATACACACACACGCGCGTACACGTGTCGCGAAAGCTGAAATATTTCATGATTGTTTAAAAATAAAAAAAGAAAAAAAAAAAAGTAACTCGATTAGAAGATCGAACGATCTAATCGTTGCACGAGATAACAATTTTTTGGAGAAATTATCACATTACCGTGTATGTTAAGTATTATGTATGTTTAACATACGTATTTTTAGATTACATACGATTAAACAAATAAAAAGAGAAAAAAGAAAAAGAAAAAAAAAAAAAGAAAAAAAAAAGAGAAAAACAGACGGAAATAGCTGTGTAGCGAAAAAAATATGAACGTGCAAATACGCATGGCTTTATCAGCTCTTTGGTCGCATGAGTTGGCCCTCTGACGGTGTTATCATAAATTATTTCGTGACCCGAATTCGGCATTGCATGAACAACAGCCTAGACTCTATCGTATCCGGCCACCATACCCACTGTCACTAACTCCACCTCCTCTTCTAACGGTTAACGACGACACTAACGTTTCGAATGTGTATATATATACGTGGTGCGTGTCAGCGTCCGTCGTCAAATATACAAACGCCCAAAAACACGCACCCAACGTGAGTTACAAACGGCCTGGCGTAAGTAAGTACTCGCGCGAACAAAAACGAAAGACCGCGTTTAGTTTGGTATTTGGTTATTTATTACAGGCTGATCCAAAAAAAAAGGAAAATTTCTATTAATTTTTATCAAAAAAAAAAAAAAAAAAAAAGAATAAATACACTGAGTCAATTGTTTATCTCTAATAAGACCTTATCCATTTTATCAAATCCGATATTATTACTGATAAAAAAAAAAAGAAGAGAGAAAAAGAGAAAGAAACGAAGGACAACATTATTCGAACGTTTTTCAGATCCAATCCAATACTTTTATTTTCACCGAAAAAAAAATCGTGATATCTAATATGAATCGGTCTGTACGAAACGAATCGGGAGATTATTTCCTATCACGAATCGACCAGATGATTGTCACCTATCATTCTCTCTCTCTCTCTCACATACACACACTTTTTCTCTCATTCTCTCTTGCATCATTTGCGTTTTCAATTCATTCCTCCTCCTCTTTCCCCTTTGATATCCGTGTATTATCGTTCTTGATCAGTACACGCGTGCAGGCATAGTAAACACCTCTATGCTGCTTCGTATAATAATAATAATAATAATAATAATAATAATAATAATAATAATAATAATCTCTTCTTTATACTGTGTAGAGAGAAATTATCGCGTGTTATTTTGTTTTTATTTTTTCATTCTGATTATAATTATTTTCGAACACAATTTTAAATACAAATTTACACGCGTTGTCACTTTCGATGAATGAATTTTGGCAAATAATTTTTCCAACCATCGAAGAAAATTTATTGTAATTCTTGCAAATTATCAAGTATTCACGGTTGGTTGAATTTAATGCGTAGGCGGGCGTGCACACGAAGAAAGTGAGAGAGAGAGAGAAAATGCCGACAAGGAGAGAAAACGACACGATAGGCATCCCCAGGGTTCGTATTGATCGGTCAGAGGGTAGCAATATGCGGTAGGATCGTAGTAACCCGAATTAGAGGCTCTCCTCTCCTCTCCTCTCCTCCTCTCCACCTCCCTCCGGTAGTCGCCCACGGAATCGTTTGGTTTTCCTCCTGAATTTTTTTTTACAAGGATCATTTATCTCTCTCTCACTCTCTCTTTTTCATTGTAAACGTTACGACTATGGCGAACGAACGTGCAAGATTCGCACGTTTTATCCGTTAATTAGAGGACAACCGCACGACTATGTGCTTTTACACCACCCCTCTCTCCTTTCCTCCTACCCTTTTCTCTTCTCTTCTTCTCGTTACGATTACGCGTTTAAATCGAGAATAAATCGAATCCTTTCTTTTTCTTTTTTATAAATCCCTTTATTCACAAAGCGTCACAGACAGTCGCCCGCCCGCCCGTCCGTCTAACGAAATAAAAAAGAAAAAAGAAAAATCATTGTCTATGGAAATGGAAATTAATTAAAAAGTATCTCATTTTTGCGACGGTTGAAAATAAAAAGAGAAAACCGATAATTATCTCGCATGTAACTGATAGAAATCTATTAATTATACTCGTAATATATTCGATTATTCTTTATGATATTGGTTAAACGTAGTAAAAGTGTCTGCTCGTTCTCTGTGTGTGATGGAATTGCAGAAAGATATATTTTTGATGTTCAACTAACTCTTTCCTAATATTTCCAAACACCGTTATGTGACTGTATGTGTGTGTCTGACCATGACACACTTAAGTGTAGAAGGTATCAAGAGAACCTTTCGCATCCTTTCTGAAAAAGAAAAAATATATCTAACGATTTATATATATCGGGGTCTCATCGACAAACCCTTTTGTCTATTCCTCCGCCCCCCCCTCGCTTTCTTTCTTTCTTTTTTTTATAATATATTCTTTTTATTCCTCTTCCAACGGAAAAAACGATATATCTTTTTCGTCGTCGAATAGAAAAGAACGTTTTTCTCATCGTCAGTGAATCGTGAAAATCAAAGTAGATAATAACGAGAGTCAGACACCGAATACAGGAAGAGGGAAAGGGAGGAGGGGGAGGCGGCATCGTACTGCTGTCTCGTTCCGCGACAAACCATCGCGATCTAATTTCTAACGATTTCGTTCTATTTTAGTTTGTAAGTCTGTTCAGTTTGTCTATTTTACGAGCATTCTAATTTAAAAATAAATCTAATATAAGCGTTAAAAAAGAAAAAAAAAAAGAAAAGAAAAGAAAAAAATGTTTTCATACGAAACGGAACATAATATCATCCTATATATTTTCATTATTCGAACGATTAGGTTATTGTCTCGTGTTAAACGATAAGATTTTATGTTTAAATAAAACGACGCGTATCATTTGACTAGATATTCTTTTTCTATTCGAAATGGTAAAAGATACTAACAGACCCTGGTCAGACCTTAAGACGAAGGACGTTGTTTGAAATAATACGAGAACGGTTTGGAATCTGAAAATTCTTAGAAAAAAGAAAAAAAGAAGGAGAAAAAGAGAGATATATATATGTGGAATATTTAAAGTTGCAGGATTTAAACAGCAAACGACCTCTCTTCTCGCATGGTTACGTGTTGCATTGTGCAATGATTTTCAACTGGTAGAAGGTTAAGCCAATGAGGTGTGGGACGAAAATGTTGCCGAGGACGTAGCCAACAACATAGACCCACGAAAGAACTCTAATTGATTCTAAGAACCTCGAGTGTGTTCCTTCTCCTTCTTTATCTCTGTATCCAACACACGCATTCACGCGCATACTCGTCGCACGCACACGCATACGTAAAAACATAAACGTACTCGATCGACATCAAGAAACACGCACTGTGTGTGCCGCTTAAATGATTCCTAATAAGATAATTCGTGCGGGCAGAAATGCGAAAGAAAATAACATCCTGATCGTGGACGACGAAATATTATTTTTTTTTTTTAGAACAAAAATAAAAGAAAAAATGCGAGAGAACGATTTTGATAGTTCGATCGCTTACGTAAAAATATCGATACTCGTCTTTTTTAATGATAAATCATTTTCTTCTTCTTCTTTGAAAATTTCTTATTAGAAAAATAATAACAACTATCATATCACCAGAAATTATCTTACAATTATCATAGTTAAGAAAGAAACAAGGAGAGTAATAATTTGATGCAGAATTATGCAATGTCCAATTACAAAGAGATCGTAAAAATAGAAAGAAATATAAAAACAAAAATACGTTTGTTAATAACTTAATAATAATTAGGAAGAAAAATATCGACAAACGAGATAAACTTTTCTCTCGTTCTGATCCGTGCAAATTCGGCAAAAGGGAGAAAACAATAATAAGATGGTGAATTAATAATCGAAAAGAAAAAATATTAAATCTTTAATCGAGCAAAAGAAAAAACGTATGCAACCGTATTTCTCAAACTCAAAAGTTTTCCAACGTGTATTATAGTCGTAGCACACACTTCATTGAAACTTTTACGAGACACGTGCGCGAGATAGAAGGAAGGGTTGAATATCACACAGAAGAAAAACGAGGAACAGTCTGAGAAAGTGTAGAGGTAGAGAATATAAAAGGGAAAATGAAAAAGAAAAAAGAAAAAAGAAAAGGAATGAAAGGTCGTTCGGGCCGGTGCACCTGCTTGCACGTGCCGAGTGCAACTGCACTTTTTCTCTCTCCCTTTCTCTCCTACTTCTTCAATAATTCAGACTCGCTACGGTACGTGGATGCGTGCCTTTCAAAAAGGGGAATCGCATTCATTCCCCTGTTTTTTTTTTTTTTTTTTTTTCATTGCACACTTTATGTTCCAAGGAATATCTAACATAATAAACTTTCGTTTCCTGTTTCCATCAAGAATCGATCATTTTCTTTTTTTATAATTTATGAAATTATTGTCTTGTATTCTTTTCTCTCTCACACATTCTCTCTTTCTCTCTCTCTCTCTCTCTCTCGATACGAAACGAGATATTAGGTTGAATCAAAAATTTGTTCGTTTTTAAATTAATATTACCAAAAGTAAATTTTACAAAAACAATCCTCTCCCGTTAAACAGTTTCAAAGTAAAGTTTCAACACAATAAATGCACGAACTTTTCGTTCACCCTAATATAATGTTGCGTTTATTAGACGCGTAAAATGTCCGTCTACATTCTTAAAAATAGAATTATGATTAACGAGAACCTCCACGTCGTTAGACGATACCTTTCGTAGATACGTTAGAAACTACCATTCGAGAGAAAGTTTTAAGACAGTTCAACATAGTTGTGGCAGCAAGGAAGAAGAAAAATGGTACGAGAACGTCTCTCTCCCCCCCACCTCCTTCACCACCCCTCCCCTTCACACCCCGACCGTACGATACTTTCGAGTTATTTCTTGTGGTTTTTTACCATTAGATCTTTTTAACGAGTTACGAGCCACGTTAGAAACACGACGTAACTTTCATATCTTTGTCACACTATAAATTATTTCTCGATGGGGGCCCATAAGCCAATCCGCAACTAACCCAGTCCGCAAAAATGAAAGTTATCTTACGAAGAGTGGTCTGACGAAACGATAATTAGAATTTAAAATTGATAACACGTTCTACTAACTTGCCTCCCCCTCACCCCTTCCTTCCCACATAGCAAACCATCGAATAATCTTTACTTTTAAGATAATCTATAAATCTTGAAATATATTTATTTTTGCTTTCTTTTTTTTTTTTTTCTCTATTATTTCAAAACGACACACACTAGATGGTACAAATTATATAGATATTAAATAGAAATTATCTAAAGAATTTGGTTCTATTCAATCGAGTAAGACGACGACGACAACGACAACGACGACGAGTTCTCGGAAATTCTTGCGTAATTCTTGAAGATTTGAGAACGTTAACCTTCCTAAGGTAACGATAAAAAAGAAATGATTAAAAGACTGCCTTTACTATTTCTTCGTCTAACGATTGAGAGGAAGGAAAGAAGAAAAAAAAGAAAAGGAAAAAATAATTTGAAGATCGCACAAACGTGAGATTTTAACGCGTAATATAACAGTAATACGTATCCTCGGTAGATAATTGCTAAGAGAAGAAATAGGAAACGATTTTTCTTAAAGCAAGTTTCCAACACTTACGTGCAACGTTAAATAATACCGTTTCTTTTACTTCTTCGAATACTTTTCTCATCTCATAAGATACCTACAGTTATGTATACATAGATTTTATACAAAGAAATACGAAACCTCTTTAACGTTTTCTAACGCATACGAGAACTCGACGAAAATTTTGTCGTGAAAAGTCACGAATATTTCAACGAACAATCACGAGGATGATGAGATAATGTTAAAAATGATGAACGTCTGATCTAAACTTTCCAAACGAAAAGGAAAAAGGAAAATCTAATATAAAACGCGAAATTATTTTCGAACCAAGAAGAAGGTCACGAGCGAATTACCATCTTGTCCAATCGTCAAAAAAAAAAAAAAAAAAAAAGAAAAATTGGACGAAAAATAGTCTCTTAATGTCTACATGGCGTGTATGCATCAGGATCAACAAAAGCATAAAAAGGCAAATCGAGATACGCGTGTGATCATTCGATTTAATCTCTATCTATATTTCACATTTATCATCTTTATTAGCGTTCTAATGTTACGAGAGATCATGTTAAAAATGATATATATATATAAGAAGAAAAATAATCAATATCTCTTATTTTCTCTCGCGAAAGATATAATATTTTCTTTTCATTTCTTTCCTTTTCTTTCCTTTTGTTTGTATTTTCTTCTTGCACCGATAATTAATCAATTAAACAAAAAGAAAAAGTATCTATCATCTTTCGTTAGAAACGAAACCGCGAAAAATAATGGCGAACTTCATGGCTTTAGATTTTATCAAGGCAACGTCGTAAACGTCACGCCCGGTGATCTGCTCGTCGAAGCAAAAGATGTTCCCAGTGGTTGCACCGCGTGGTCTCGTCGACTGCATCCATCCTCTTTGTAGACTTTGTTTAAGCCGTGAAGGCGAGGAAACAGAAAGAGAGAGAGAGTAATTGTGTGTGTGAGTGAGAAAAAGATACACCACCAACGAGCAACGATGAGTCCTCGTACTCTAAGGCAAAACCGTCCCAGATGGGCGTTAGAAACAGATACACACATACACGTGTGTACTTATATACACGTACGATGATCATGATGAAGAAAAAGAAGACAGGGATTTACGCACACAGAATAACGTTAACGTAAAACGTTCCTACCTACCCACCCAACCCAGTTGCTCTCTTTCTGCACGTTAGAGGGTCGCCGAAGCGGAGACTGTGACGTAGACACGTGGCAGGAAAAAAAGGACTGCCTTGCCACGAAAATATATACATGTATATCACATCCACGGCGATGCACACGACGGCTACTTCGAAATTCGTCGGCACCTTTCTCTTTCTCACTCCTTGTGTTCTTTTTTTGCTACTCCCTCCCTCCCTCCCTCCCTCTCTCTCTCTTTCTCTCTCTTTTTCTCATCGTTTCTTTGTGACACCTCGAGCAGCAACTTAACGCGACTAGCCAACCAGCCGCGTTACACCTTCTAGTTCTCCCGATGCGCCTCCTCGTTATAGATGTTAACACGAATCACGACTTTGAAAATCGTCGAACCTTGTAATGCGGAAGTTTCGAAAGTTCACTCAAGAAGACTGCTTTTTATAATGTTGATCCACCATAGTGTGTTTTATATTCGATTATCGAAGCGCTAAAGTTTCGAAAGAAAAGTCACGACAACGAATGTTCGTAGTAGGCATTGAATATATATATATATGTTACTGGTAATCTACGAAAAGTCGGTATTCTATAGAATATCTAGACATTCTGCTATTAGATTAGAATGCTATTTAGGCAAAGTATGAAAAAAGGTCCTAGTAGGGTTATTATGTAAATGACGTGCATTCCTCAATAATACAAATATGTTATTCTGAAAAAATAAATATTTATTAAAAAATAATGAGAAAATAATGAGAGACATGATATTCGAAACGAATCGAAGATGTATTTCATACTTTGCCGGTTTCTCATTTGGCATTCAATAGAATGCCTAAGAAATGTGTGAAATATGAATACATCTCATACATTGCTGGTAACATATACATACTATAGCTAGCTAGTGAAAATATATAAAGTTAAGATCATATTATATTTAATCTCCAATATTTTTTGGAGCAATCCAATGCAAGATTTGTTACAATAATAGAAAAGAATTTCATTCAGTTTTTTAACGATGACAAAACAAAAGTACTCTCCTTGATAGAGCATCTCGTTCTTCCTGTTCACGATTGGTACGGCTCGAGTAAGGAAGAACCTTGAAAGCGAATAAGAAGGGACTAAAAATGGTTTTCGTTAGAATACGAGGAGATTATTACAAAAGGGGGGGGAGGGGGGTTCCCAGTTGCAACATCGATCGAAGTAATTCCACGTGCAGATTATGAGGTGGTGTTATGCAACTACTACTTTGAATAGAACTAATCGATCTATAAACGTTAAATTATTCAAATTATGCACGACGTTTGTTATTCGATTGTTTTTGTTGTTGTTGTTGGGCAAGTGCTAATCGATTGGACGAATTAATCGATTATAATAAAGGAAAAAATATACTTAAAGAAAATAAGAAATGATTGGTACTCACCCTCAGGTGTCGATACGGTACCAGCCTTGTTTATCTTCGTATTCCACATGGCAGGGCTAGTTAAAGCGGGTTTGATATCTGTAGTCGGTGGATGTGCCGGTGGTATCGATAGCATCGCGGATCCCATTTGCGCACCACGTAGTAAAAGCTTCGAATTAGTGCAATAACCCTCGAACCCCCTATCACCGGAATATACCTCGCTCGATAATCTTTCGGCCAATGTTTCCGCTTGTTCTCGATCCGTTAATGCCATAGGTTCTTGTTTTATTCGTAGATCTATCGAGGAAATAACAAAAAGTATTTGGAAACGTGTTAAAGTGCCCCATTGTATCATCTTGACGAAACATTTTCTACTCGTTATGCATTTAATATTGACGCCACAGACAATTTATTGTAATAAAAATATTATATTTAACTCTTTGGAACACGCTGGGATTAAAAGTGTCTCACCCCTTTTGATGCAACGTAATGCACGGTGGGAGACATTTTTAGTCCCACCTTGAAATATTGCAATAGCTTGCATGTGCATAAGTTTATATTTCGTCTTATTTACGTAAATCAGTTGTTGGTAATATCTTTAACAAAATGTTACAAATGTAATCATTCGTGTTGGTAACATTCAACATTTTAATACAGATTCATTAATTATTGCAAACTGAAGGGTTTAATACGACAATATATTTTTCCTGATTTTATTTCTATGCAACATGGGTCTATTTTATTATTTGAAATCCTGTAGAGCAAAGAATTAAAAAAATTGTTTGAATTTAACTAACCTTCCGCGACGCTTTCCTTGTGATCACAATTATATCGTTCCTCCGATCGCGCTTGTTCCAATTCTTGTTCGAGTTCCGTTGGTGTATGGGGCGCGGTATGCGAATGCGCAGGTGTATCCGATGGATGGGCAAAGGGCTGATAAAAATGATTTTCTAAAAGATGCGGTTGCGGTGCCGATGCTGGCCGGAATGTTGCACCGTCGCGCAACACGCTCGCCCTAACTAACGCGTCAATCTCGTTCGGCGTTCTGCAAGATCAAACAAACACTAAAATTGTTTATTAGAAGCACCGGAGTTATATTCGTAACTAAATAAATATATAAGAAAGAAAGAAAGAAACAAGCACGCGTCTGTCTTCTTCTCCTCCTATTTTTTCTAACGAACGAACCAACTAAAGAAAAATAATGACGAAATCGTATCGATTATCAAACGGATTACGAAACTTGATGCGAAAGTCCACGGAGAATCAATCGGCTGGGCTGTTAGATAAGTTAAACGAGTTGTGCGTGCAACTAACAACACAACACGTCGTAAAATACGTACACAACGTACTATAAAATATATACGCGTATTTTAACACGCATAGCTTGCATAATTTCGAAAGAAACTTAATCTCGTGACACGGTCGAACGAACGAACGAACGAACCCAACCTCCTTCCCTCCTCAATTGCGTCAATGCATTTAATCGTGATATATTGTACTTATTAGTCTCGCGAAAGGTCACCGAAAGAGACGTATGTAAAAAAAAAAGAAAAAACTATCGTAGTCTTTCGAAAAGAAGAAGAAGAAGAAGAATAATAAGAAGAATGAGAATAAAAAAAGAAAGTTAGAGGGGGGTGGGCTTACCTCATTATCTTCTTGGGTGAGCTTTCGTAAAATTGGGGAAATATGTTGGGTACGGGGTATGCCGGTGCTGGGGAAGGCGCAGGCGTAGGGGTTGCGTTTCTGCATCTTTTTATACTGTTCCTCAACATGGTAGCTTCACCGGCCACGTTAGGATCAGCAATGTCATCGATTCCACCCTCACCAGAGGTACTTGCACTGGATACGGCACCGGTGCCAGCAACGATACTACCACTTGCATTCCCCCTGCTGGTTGCATTGTCATCGAGGTTACCACCAGGTCCAGCACTGCTGCTACTAATTCCAATGTTGTTGTTGTTGTTGTTATTGTTGCTGCTATTGCTGCTGCTACCACCACAACCACCACCACCACCACCACCAACACCAACACCACCTCCACCTCCACCTCCACCTCCAGCACCACTGCCACCGCCACCGCCGACGACGTTTCCTGTTGCACCGACTTCGGTGCCTCCTCCACCACCACCGCCACCCTCTCCGCCTGTGTCCGTAGACGAATTATTGCTCTCCGCCGCGTGTCTGTGCGCCACTGCTAATTTCTCGTGCTCGATCGATAGCCCTTTCACCTGTTGTTCCGAATTTTATTTTACTTTGTTTATTTTTTGTTCTTTATTTTCTTTTCTTCTCATATTTTTCATTTTTACGATTAAGCAGATTAACCCTTTGAGTAGCTGAATAATTTTAACTTAAGTGTTATTTTTTGTATAGAGTTACGGAATAATTTATCATTAGTACGATTGTTCGCCGTTGATCGAATATTATTCAATCAGATTCTAATAATGACAATTTTTTCGTTTCTTAATATTTATAATTTTCATGTGACAAAACTCGAAACAACATAATCAATACGTAAACCAATATTATTTTACATTCATATTGACAAACACGTATATGCATTGATAGAAGACCACTTTGGTAACTTTTACCAAACGCATATATGCGTTTATACCAGTCAAAGGGTTAAAAGCTATTGCATTGAAAGTTTTATTATTTGAATCGTTACTTCGAGTAATTTACAAGTTAATCGAACAAACTTATAAAAATTACGAATAAGATAGAACAAACAAAAAGAGATAGAGAGATAGAAAATGTCGACGTACTTGAAGGCATTCCGCTGCCTTGAGAAAAGAGCTCAAAGAATCTTGAGACACGTGTACCTCTCCGCGGTACATAAATTCGAGAAGCGATCTCATATTATCTGCGCTCGTCCCGTCGAGAATAACGATCAGTCCTGCGGGAGAAGGCGGCGTTCCTTCGAACAGCTCCTGGAAATGTTTGCTGCATGCTGCGAGGATCAATTTGTGCGCTTTGAACGTTACTCCTGCAATCGAAAGAAATAAATCCGTAATAGTCTTTAATAGTTAACAAGAAAAACAAAAAACAAACATAACAAAACCAAAATCCGATTAAATTGTTTATTAACCGTTTTGAATGATACGGGCGCATATATGCGTCCAACGAAAGCAATTACTCGTGAATTAAGAACGCATATATGTTTTTTTTTTTTACGACCTCTTCAGGCTACCTCGAAATTTTCTTTTATTTCTTTTTTATCAGAGAATAATTTATTAAACATTAAATGAAAAATCCTTTTACACCGTACACGATTGATTGCAATCGTTAAGCGAGCTGTTGCTCCACATTCGAAGGGTTAAATATTTTGTTTACTATAATTTCATATACGAACATTATTATTTTTTTTTTAAATTTTGATCGTTTGTGTTTGTTTTTTTCAAATGAACGTTATCATAATCGAGAATGTAAGCGAATTTTTGTACGTTTGAATGGGGAATGGGGACAGGGGGGAGGAGGGATGGGGACGACACGTCGTCGCATTCTTCAAAAGGAACCATTTACACATCCGGCAAATTAAAGGGAACATAAAAACGCTATGAATACGTAATCGCAAGAAAAGCACGCATTAGATGTTGAAGAAGCACACGCTTTCTTCTATTACTTCTACGAGGAACCCCTTTTTTTTCTTTCTCTCTCTCTCACTCATACACATACACACACACGCACACACGCACACGCACATACACGCGCGCGCGGTTTTCATCATTCGAAGGGACCATCGAAAAACGACCGCGGGAATTTAGCGTGTAAAGGAAGTGCTGGTGACCGAGGAACCCCTTTCTTTTTTATCTTTTTCTTTTTTTTTTTTCTTCTTCTTCTTCTTACTCTCGCTCTTTTTCTCTCTCCCTCGTATATAGGCCAACACGCATTACATCTTCCCCGTTTAGGAAGACTGTACACTACTCTGCGTTTGAGAGAAAGAGAAAGAGAGATAGAAAGATAGAGAGATAGAGATAGAGAGAGAGAGAGAGAGAGAGAGAAAAAGAACATAAAGAAAAGCCTCAGCAGCTTGACGTCGATGCCCATTCTTGCAGCTTGCTGGATATGTAGGCCATCTTCGGACACGATCTTCCGTAATCTATACTTTTTTTTCTCTCTCTATCTCTCTCTCTCTCTCTCCCTCTCTCTTGAGTTTGAATAATACGTGCAGGTACGTAACGCGATACTGATTGCGTTATACGAATCGGACTTACGTTAGTGTCCGATTGTGCACGTGATAGAGAACTGCAAATTCTTTGATAAAAATCACAATCGTATTAAAATTGATATATTAAATGTTAATAAGAAAATCAATAAAATATAACGCGTATGTTGAAATCGTAATATATATATACATATATTATAATTTTAAGAAAAGGGGAAAAGAAATATGGGAACCTATTTATTTACACGTTAGTGAGTATAATTTATTATTATTATTAATTACTATTTTTATTATTTATCATAATATTATTATTTATTATTTTCCTATTTTTTAACTTGATTTCTTTTGTTAAATTTATATATACTAATGAGATTTTCCCTCGTCAATAAATAAATATATTAATTAATATTAAGAAAAAAAAGTGTGTGTGTTATCTATTAGAAATAGTAGACGTCGAATGACGTTTAAAATTGAAATATCGTATAATATAGTAGCGCACGAAAAAAAGAAAAAAAAAAAAAAAAGATAAGTATACGATAAAAATTTGCAAGTGAAATATAACCGTGAGGAGAGTAAAGACTCTCGTAAAAGCATTAAAAGAAATGTAGAAAAAGGATAGCGATTATAAACGACGATATAAAACGAATAAGGAAGTCAACTGTAAAAAGAGATGAGAAACGAATAGAGAGAGAGAAAGGTGAACAAAGAGGGAGGGGGGGGGAGGCTCAACCAGGTGGCGCAAACCACCTGTCCTTTCGACGCAAGCAACCTGGTCTCTCTCTCTCTCTCTCTCTTTCTGTGAAGTGTATCGAATTCTCAACTTGCGTTCCTCCCCAAAAGGACGAATTAAATTTCAAACTCGATTTCCCGCCACGTTAAATCGAATATCGATATCCCAGGATTATCCTGGTCACGCTCGATTAATCGTTACTTCGTAATTTATCTTCGATGTATTTCCCATAACCAATAGAAAAGGGTTAAGACGAAATGAAACGGGAAAAGATAGAGAAAACAAAAGGAAAAAAACGAAAAAAAAAAACAAAAAACAAAAATAAAAAAAGATGAACAAAATGTAGACATAATATTAGATCATAAATGTTTTACGTACGTACCTAACATAAAATATCATAAATCGTGTATTCGTTTTTCCTTCCTACCGTAGTAAGTAAGAATGATAGAATGAAGTTCGGAAGTTCGTAACCATCGTAATACAACTATCGCAATATTTATAAGCTTCCTAATATAGGATCGAAGGAGTGTAGTATTCGTTGCAAAAATGTATGAGTTCTATACACACACTCTAAACATTCTAAAAGCGGTTGTGTGCAGGGGCCAACGACCGAGTCACGCGCGTCTTCTGCGTGTAGGCGGCTTTTGCACGCTAAGTTCCTGGTCTCTTCTATATGTCTCTATCTCTATCTCTATCTCTATCTTTTTTCTTCTTCTTCTTCTTCTTCTTCTTTCTTTAAACGACCAATCATGACTATGCGCGAGCCCGGAAATATATAGATGATCTTTCTCGTATTTCTGATCTCGGTTTATTTCCTAACTAAATATCGTACATGTATATATATATAT
>NW_014569576.1:1115433-1130433 GCF_001313835.1 Polistes canadensis
TTATTATTTGAAAGATATTAACTCTTATCGAATACGCCAAATTACATCATACTATTACGTTTTTTCCAATGATAAATATTTTGTATTTGCCAAACAGAGTATATCCATTTTTTAAATCTATAATTCGTTTGTGTTTTTATAATATATTTATTAAAAATATTATTATCTTTCTTTTAACGTGTAATCTTTTGTTGTTCTATCTCGATTAAACCTTTTGATTATTCGTAAGTAATGCAGGATACGTGCGCGGGGCAAAGCGTTGTATAAATAAAAAAAGAAAAAGAAATACTCGTCAAAAGAATTATGTGAGTTACGAGAAAGAGAGAGAGAGAGAATCTCGGGAACGTGTTCATAACATGCGACCGTACCGTCATCGAGTCATCGAACGACTCGAAAGAGGCAACGAAGTGCGAGTAAGTTTCATGTTGAATGAACGGAGTAGTGGCATGCGATAAGAAGAGACACGCGCGACGTTTCCAAATGTGTAGTGTGTGTGTATGTGTATATGTGTGGTGTGTGTATGTACGTACGTATTTACCATGTTTATTGATATTCGAAGGTTATCTTCTCCGTTTATGCTTGCTCTCGATTCTATTATATTTCGCTTTACTATTTCGTATGATCTATTACTTACAAATATCTGTACATTACTCTTCTAACGAGTTTAAATGTTCTATAAATAAATGATTGAAATCTCAAATCTTAAGAAATCTTCTTAATAATCTATACGTATAGACGTACGTGCATGTACATATACACTTGTATGTAAGTTCAATCGGAACGATGAAATCTTCTGCTATGTTAGAAAATATTTATCTGAACTTGGAATCTCTTACTGAAATGATTTTGTTGTGTTTTTTTTCTTCTTCTTCTTTCCTTTTAATAAAAAAAATTCCCCTTCTGAGAATAAAGGGGGTCAAGATACTCGGCTATCCTTTGGCACCGGTCGGAGCAAAAATTTGCAAATAAAGAACGCGGAATTGAGCAACGGTGCAATGCACTCTTCTAGGCCGGTCTATTCGTATTCCAAGGCCAGCCAGTAAAAACTCACGATCTCCTACTTCCGACAAAACGATTCACGATCTCTACCAGAAAAAAAGAAAGAGAGGGAGAGGGGGAGAGAGAGGGAAAGAGTTTCTACGATTCTAAAACTATCGATTATTATATCGATGTAATTAATAATCAAGAAGAATAATTTAATATGCGATATTTCGCAATTATTATCCGCCAAAGTATTTCGATCGCATTTCATACTTTGGTAACTTAAAAAAAAAAAACCTCAATGATAAAATATAAGACTCATAAAAAAGAAAAGAAAAAAACATTGTAGAAAATTTGCATTTTATAAATTCTCACCAATTACTTACCAATCATACAAAGTCGAATTAAAGAAATCAACGAATTTAGAACGAGGATACATAATAACGTGTGCACGTGCGGGTATATAGGCATTACATACATAGAGATATATGAACTATGTACATCCCGAGGCTTTGCAAAAAGATAAGGCCGAGTGATCCGATTGGAAGGTGAATTTTAGCCGGAGGGAAAAAAACGACGGTCAATGCCCTGACAAGGTCGACGTCGATGCAAGAAGAGAACGCAAACGGGTAGATGTTTCCTTCTCTCCTTTTGGCATAACCCACCCTCCCTCCCACCTTACCACTCAGTCACCAATCCCTTCTCTTCCTTCATCTTTTACTTCTCCTTCTTCTCCTCTTCCTCTTCCTCATCGTCCTATCTCTATCCCTATCTTTTTCTTTTTATCGCACGAGTACTTTGTAAAACGCACGCAACTCACACACATCCACACACACACATATAAACGCATACATATGAAATGAATAATAAGCTCGTAGAAATACTAGAAAACATTTTAGGGCCAATCACCGAAACGTTTCTTGTGGTACCGGCCAATGGCCGCGTGGGACCAAGGTCATTTTCTTCGCCAGTAGGTATATATTCCTATCATTCTTTTTAAATCCTCTCTCTATCTCTCTCTCTCTTTCTCGTTCATATACAAGTATAGAGAGATAGAGAGAGAGACACACACGTATATTCACTAACCCATTCATCTGAAGAAGAACCAGAAGAAGAGATCTACTGTATACAAAACGAAGTGTGTGCAAGCATGAGAGCTCAAGCCGAAAAAAAAGGAAGAGCATAGAAGAAAAAGTAGAAGAAGAAGAAGAAGAAGAAGAAGAAGAAGTAGTAGTAGTAGAAGAAGAAAAAGAAGGGAGGAAGAGATACGATACGCATGCGTGCGTTGCGTTGCGTTGCGTTGCGTGCGTGCGTGCGTTTCTAACGCAGAACATCGACACGTGGGACGAAGGGAAAACGGCCGTGAGCTTCGAAGGCCCTCGTACCACACATACATACATATTTATATACGTGTTAGTAGTATTATACACATTCTCGCATACTCACGTCACCTACGCCTACATATGTTAAATCGCAAACGATCTCGGGTTCTCGTAGTAGTATAGTAGTGTAGTAGTAGATATATATGTATATATATATATCATACAAGAAAGAGCCTTTCGAACACGATCCAAGTTCACACAACTCTCGTAATTATCGATTGTCGAAACTATGGATATATATATATATATATATATATATAAATATATCGATAGCAGATCTCTACTCGTGACTATGTAGATAAAGAATTGATAGAAGAAACGATGGCGATATATTATATGGCTTTCGATTTTACTTTGTTACAATGCAAGATAACAAAAAAAAAAAAAAAAAAAAGAGAAGAAAAAAAAAGGAAAAATAAATACTGAAAAATCAATTTAACACAATCGATAAAAATTATAGAAAATTAAAATATTACAAAATAGAAAAAGAGAATTAAATACGGATGTCTAAATTTAATGATCAATTTCTTCCTCTATCTATACATTTATTTTGGCCTATCCTATTTTACAAAACGAAACATTTATCTTTCATTTAATTAACCCCAAAAAATCATTTTTTTCTCTCATTCCAAGCTTAGCTATGTATCCAAAGTACGTAGATGTCTATAAATAATCAACATGGTCTGGAAACTTAAAAACTCTATAAGAAAAAGAACACATAGTCGAAGTTACAAGCGTTCAGACTCGAACCTGATTGCGTAACCACTCTGTTATTGACCTAATTTTTGAAGATGTCGATTAAACATTGCGTTCGATCGAAATATTCGTCGAATATTATTGTTTAAATCTATCGTTATTATTCTTGTCATCATAATTCTATTCATTAATTGGAATGTGCGTTGTTCGTTATATTTTAGAAAACAAAATTATCTTTCTTCCCCCACCCCTCAGTCACCCCCCTCACTCACTCTCTTTCTATTTCTTTCTAATTGAAAACAATCTCTATTCGGTCGATTTAACACGGGCAATTGAAAAACCGTATGGAACAGGTTGAACGCAGCCTAATAATATTTTAGGCGCAACTAGCATAACGATCTGATAAGGGAGTGTGCGCGCGCGCGCGCGCGCAAATGCGAAGGCTCGCATGCGCGCTATCAAAGTCTGATGTGAAAAAGAGTTTCGCAACGAATACGAATGAATATATATATATATATATATATATATATATATATATATATATACGGTTTTGCCTTGTAACACTAACGAAACAAGACCTTGGATATTTTTTTTGTGGCTTTAGAAATAAGAAAAATCCATGCCGTCGTACGTCGTCTTCTTTTTTCTAACCTCCGATTCCCTTTCTCCGTGTTATTATTCTCAGGGTATTAAAACATGAATTTAAGAAGAAAACAAAGATTAAGGAAATTTACTTAAGTACCTGAGAAAAAGATATATATATATATATATATATATATATATATATGTATGTGTGTATATAAAAACAAGAATTTATATCGTCATCTGATAGAATAACATTTCAAAAATAAAATGCTTCATCTCTTCTTGCTCGTTTTCAACTCTTAACGATCATTTCTATGCCCGTTCTAACGTTGATTCTTGCTTTTAAAAAGAAAAAGAAAAAGAAAAAGAAAAAGAAATAAAAAGAGAGAGATAAAGAGAAAAACAGACAGAAGTCAGGCATTCGATTTAGAAGGAAATACAGGCTTGAATTTTTTTCAATTCTCTATTTTTTCTTCGGCTGGATGATGATGGTGGTGGTAGTGGTGGTGGTGGTGATGGTGGTCAGCGAAAAGAAAAAAATTGTTACGGTACTTTTCTTGTTGGTAATCATCCGCGATACGGTGTCGTATTTGAAAACGCGCTCGTTTATAACGTTGACTGAAAAGAGAGAGGAAGGAAGAGGGTGGGAGGAGAGGTAGGGGGGAAGGGATGAGAGTGGGGAGGTTATGCGTTTGTAATGGCAAAGGATGAGTAAACGAGAAGAACAACAACAACGTTGTAACTTCATCAAATTGAGAAGTAATTCTTTTCGTGCTTCGTTGCCTTCGCGCTTACCTTCGAGAACAGGAATAAATAAAAAAGTTAGAGATAGGGGAGGGGGAGGGGAAAGAAAAGAAAAAAATTCAGGAAGTATTATAATATAAAATTCGAGTTTTGCGCCGTAAACATTACGAGATATTAATCAAAGAATTAGGATGGATGACATATTCGCAAACGTATCTGAATTAATCTTCGTTCTATCGTTATTGCGTCGTTGTAATATTTTATATTTTGTTATTTGTTAATTCGTTAAAATGTTTTCTTTTTTCTTTTTTTAAATAACGATGATGTAGCATCGAAAAAAAGAAAAAAAGAAATCAAACATATGTGTATTTCGGAAGTTTTACTACGAAAAATATCGATATTTCGATAAACCACACCCTTTTCCGTGCGAGTTCAACACGGTTCCCTATTTTATTCATACTACCGTGTTCGATTTACAAAGTAAACGCGCTTCGTTCATGTGAGCTCGCGGAAGAATGAACAGATGTATACAATGGCAGCGCTATATTCAGAAAGAAATACGTTATCTATAAATACAGAAAACTATGTGCAGCTATATTCGGAGATACATACATACACCGTGGTTACTCGTTTTATGTAATGTATAAAGACTCTCTTCTCTCGACCTTCGTTTTCTAGAAAGGATTACTTTTTCTTTCTCTTCTTCTTCTTCTTTTTCTTCTTCCTCTTCATTTCTTTTTTTTTAATTTTTGGGTCTCACAACGCATACGCACCCATATGCGTATTTGACCTCAATAGATTTTTCTCACTAAAAAAAGCAACTTCAAAAGAACTACGTAATTTATTACACTATAAACGCATATACTATATTTATATTATTATTATTATATATATATTTTACTACTGGCAATAGGTAAAAGCGTTTGTTGTTGCATCAAACGAAAATAAATTAACCGTTCTAGTTCCTCGTATTAACTATCTAGTTAAACAAAAAAATAAAGAGAATGGAGAAAGAGTTAAATCTTTAAATGTCATGCGTGTGATATATATATATATATATATATATATATATACATATCGGTTAAACTTTCATTTATCTAGAAGAGGATTATCAATTCGTACGTGATCGATCTTCTACGTGGTGAAACTCAAACACGAGACTTGGTTACGAGTTTACTGACATATGCGTGTTCCTTCGAGTTGCATCAAAAGTTATCTCTAGAGACGCATACGCGTTATACGATAAAAAAAATGACCTAATTTGTCGTTTAACTAAACCTTTTTCCTAGACCCAGATAGACATTACAATCAAAAACTGTAACCGTTTGCGTTTTATCTTCTTGACATGGATCTACTGACACAGAATTCCAATTTTTATTCGTTTATGAGATATACAAGCCTGCAGTTCTTCTATCATTTCGATTTGGAAAAAACATATGTGAACATTTATATGTTCATTTATATATATGTATATATATATATTTAATCGAATATATTATAATAAAATAACAAATCAAAACGTAACCCAGCAAATTCGGTGGAATAGAAAGTAGTCGTTATTTACATAGAGTGAAAGTACCAAGCGAAATATAATTTTCGAAATATCCTACACCACCAACCGGCCTCATTTTTCTTTTCTTTTTTTTCTTTTTCAATTTCTCGACGACCATCAAACCAATGACTTTTTTAAAAATATTTGCGACTAATGTCTCGTGCGAAAAATAAACAAAAAAAAACACACAAAAAAGGAAGATAAAAGTTAAATAATACGATAGAAGGATTTTCGCACCTCTTAAAAAAAAAAACATTAGAAATGGTCGAGAGTCGGTAAAGCCAAAAGGGAAACGATACGCGAAAGGTTTCTACTAACGTTCCACGTGTCTCTTGTACACTACGTTAGATTTGGTTGAACTCTATTTGACTTACATACACATACACACACACAACTTCGCGATGCGTGTCTGTGATTACTTCGCGTGGCAACCCAACAAAAATATAGGCGCCTGTAACGGGAATAATTTGCGATGACAATCAAACTGTTTTACGTTGCTAATTATTTTAATTACTTTTCTTTTCTTTTATATCGTACCCCAGACCTATGTTAAAAAAATAGAAAAAAGACAAGAAAGAAGAACAACGAATAACCATCCGACGTTGCAACGCGTCCGAGAATATTAAAAAAAAAAAAAAAAAAAAAAAAAGAAATTAAATAATTCTTCAACGTGTGATAATTATTCGTGTTGCGATAGAAATGTTAGATTAAAATTGAATGGGCAAGTCACGAAACGGGTAATTAAGGATACGAATGAACTCGAGCCAAAGTTCATGGGAGATCATTGACAAACGAAAAAAAATCAGCAGGTGAGTTAGTAACAGCCTAGAAGATATTTGGGTATATTATATCCATGAAAAAAAAAAAAGTTCATCGTTTTTCGTCGTGGCACGAAATCACGAACCACGCCTAAACCACGCGTGCACTCGAGTTACAGTAGGCGCCTTGAAACAACTACTAACCCAGGAACCTCGATATAGAATTTCGGTTACAGTTTCACCAGCAAAGAACACTTGCACCATCATCATCATCCAGAGATATCTCGTAGGAGAACGTAAACTTGTAGCTACGAAAATGGGAAGCTTTACACACACAAGCTTAAATTATAAGTAAGAGTAACGCGTGCCTGTCGATACAACAGAGTACCGATGCGTGGCTATGTGCATCGAATATACGAGAGGAAGTGAAAGAGAATAGAAAGACTGTTAGATCTAACTGTAATTCACAGTCCTACTTTCGGCTTCCTCTTTTCCTTCTACTTCTACAACGATTATTATACGAATCGAGTAACTGGTTAAAAATTTATATACGTTACTTCCTACTTTCTTCAATCTTTGCACACCCGATATATATTCATCATTAGAATAATCTAATTATAATAATACAAAAATTTGATTTATTTTTAAACGCGTTAAATTTTATAATTAGAACAATCAAATAAATATTAACAACGATAAATTATCTATACAAAATTGTATATCGAAATATGTTAAGCTACTTGCAAGACGTGTTCTCTTTCAACTATAATACTTTTAGTGGTATTGCAGAGAATGAAAGAAAGAGAGAGAGAGAGAGAGAGAAATAACGACAGAAGGCTCCTTTACCTTCCCCATTCGTTCGTCCTTGAACCCTTCCCACCTACCGACCTTCTTTTTACGTTTCACCCTCCATCTTTTCGAAAAGAGAGACCATTCTCGAGGCGACAAAGCGTCGTGTTACTGCCGACTCCCTCTTTACTTCCCCCTATTTCTCTTACTCTCTCTCTCTCTTTTCCTTTATTTCTCTTTCGTAGTTTTGCATTGACCGTCTTTTCGGCGTTAAGCATGAAACTAGTTCTTAAAGTATACTATATAGGTCTCCAACACTTTTTATTATTTTTGTTTTATTTCTTTTGCTTTATTCGAGAGATATTCGATCAATCAATCACTCGAAAAAATGCAATCTCGTATAATTTGAAATTGTCGTTTCTCGTTAAAAAAAAAAAAAATAAATAAAAAGAAAAATAATATTAAATTATACTTCGTGTATTAAAAGAATGCATTTCGATCGATGATCACACGTATCGTGATTGACGATATTAAAGTGCAAAAAATAGAGAATCCGAGGTATAACGTGATACGAAAACAATATAATTCTTATTCATCCTGCGCGACTGATAATTCAGGCGTATATCTAGTCGCACATGTCAGCGTATAGTATCCTTATCATTTCCACTGATAAATCATTCCGAGTTACATATATCGACTTAACAGCAACGACGACGACGACGACGACGACGACGACAACGATGACGAAAAGTTCTATATAAGTTTTATTGTGTGAGAATGTGTAACAAATTTTACTAACAGATTAATATCTTTGAAATTTTTATTGAATTGGAAATATTATATTGTAATTCGTATAATCGTTCCGAACAAAAGTTTTGTTGACGGAATTTTAACGAAGATTTAATAATACACGTGTTAACTTTTCATTCTTTAAATTTCCAAAAGTTCATAATGATTTATCACTTTTTTCTTTTTTTCTTCATATAATTACGATAATATAAACATGCACTTTGTTCGCGTATATTAACATTTACAATTAATAATCAAATTATCACGGGGGGAAAAATTTACACTAACGACTAAAAAACACGCGAAATAAATAAGAACAAAAAAAAAAAAAGTGAGGTATCATTTGGCATACTTTGTCGAACATTACGTGATAATATTGATAAAAAAAAAAAAAAAAACAAAGTACAAACTCACGAGAGGAACTTTGTTTAAACGTAAGCGCTTATGTTAAGATGCGCGTTACATAATGCAAGAACCCGGAGCGCGTTGCACCGCGGCTCGTTGCAAACTGCGGTTTCGCAAAGACGACAGCTGCAGCAAGCGAGAACGATGCATCCGTTCGGGGGAAGGCATACACACACACGTGAACCGACCAGTGTGGTTGAGAGAACGTATGCACGTACGGTGCAATCGGACGAGTATAGAACGTGTAAAAAAGAGTGAGATACAGAGAGGAAGATAGAACGAAAGAGAGAGAAAGAAAGAAAGAGAGAGAGAGAGATTTGCGTTTGTGTATGAAAGAAAAAAGAGGAAAAAGAAAAAAGAGAGAGAGAGAGAGAGAGAGAGAGAGAGAGAAAGAGAGAGAGGAAGAATTTTCTATCTCTCTTTTTCTCAGGGACTGTAGAAATTCGCTCTTCAGATTGGATAGTCGAAAGAGAGAAGTAGGGTTCGGCCAATCATCTTTCATTGCACTCCCGGTGCAGCGACCTCTCTTTCCCTCTCTTTCTCTACCCTTAACTCCTTGAGAAGTGGAGAAAGTCTGAGTGCAACGCGACCATCCACAGGTGGTAGTAGTGGTGGTGGTGGTGGTGCTGCTGCTGCTGTTAGTAGCGGTGGTGGTAGTGGTTGTGGTGGTGGTGGTGGTTATGACTCGTGTTTCTGCACAAGTAGTAAGAGCCTCCGGTATGGTCAGACTACGAGCTCGGAAACTTCGACGCGCGGGAAAACAGTAAGGAAAAGAGACACACGCGTACAACGGAGAATGAACAATGACGCGAACACAAGAAATATATACGATTACGTCGTAGAAAAGTCAATTTAAAAAAAAATTAAGAAAGACAAGAACAACGAAAAATGTATAAGAAGAAAACGAAAAAAGTACTCACCCTCGCAGAAAAGGGTGACATCAGCGAGCCTGTCGCTTTCGAATAAATTCGAGAACGCCGTTGCTAGATTGATGCCGAAACTGTTCCACTTAAGACAGAATTGTTGCTGATGAGAGTCCATGATGCCACCCTTAGACCCGACCCCGTGACCTTCGCCACCCCTGTCACTGCCACCTTCGAACAGGTTGCGCCCTTCTTCGTTGCGCTCGTGCCCAACTGTTCTTCCAGCTGAAATAGAAACAATTTATTCATTAGTATACGTCGTCCTTTGGGAAACCGATTGACATTATCGATCGATTTAGAAAGCACGGATACGAATTGTATTTTCGTTTAATAATATACGAAATGGGGGGCTGTTTTTTGTTTCTCTTTTTTTACGATGGACATCAAAATCAGGAAGAATAATTAATACAATTGAACGGACATGACTTTATAAAATATGCGACAAACATAAAAAAAAAAAAAAAAAAAAAGAGAAAAGAAGAAAAATAAATAACATCTTTTAATGATGAAATTTAACAGGGAACTTGGACATGAAAGAAGTAGAACTATGTTTGATTTAGTTGGACGTTTCGTCCCTTTATTGGGACTTCTTCAGCAACTTAATCTTTACAGTTCAGCGTCTTTTTTCATTAAGTAGACATACATTTTTCTTTTTATTATTAATATTCAAAACACAAAACATCTAAACTTCGTTAAATTGATCGTTATTATTTAAGTTCCTCAACAAAAAAAAAGTTTTGTTGAGGAACTTAAATAATAACGAT
This sequence comes from Polistes canadensis, assembly GCF_001313835.1. Lineage (NCBI taxonomy): Eukaryota > Metazoa > Arthropoda > Insecta > Hymenoptera > Vespidae > Polistes > Polistes canadensis. The sequence goes on from NW_014569576.1 coordinate 1,125,802, forward strand.
CAATTTAACGAAGTTTAGATGTTTTGTGTTTTGAATATTAATAATAAAAAGAAAAATGTATGTCTACTTAATGAAAAAAGACGCTGAACTGTAAAGATTAAGTTGCTGAAGAAGTCCCAATAAAGGGACGAAACGTCCAACTAAATCAAACATAGTTCTACTTCTTTCATGTCCAAGTTCCCTGTTAAATTTCATCATTAAAAATTGTAATTTTTGGACGAGAGAAATACTAAATAAATAAATAACATCGTTCAATTTTTCAACGCTAAATTGAAAATAATTCCTCGAAGAAACATTACGAATCGAACGTTCGACGAGAGGCACTTAACGTGTAACGTTATTTTCGATTCGATACACGGACGACTGCAATCGCTATTATATCTCGATGCGATCTTGATGAATTAGGCTGATAGCGATGGTGCCAAGCGAGGCCATTCGAATAACGCGGAATAATAAACATTTCGTTCGGTACGAGTATCTATATAACTAAAAAAGATAAAAAGATTGCAAATACAACGTGTATTTCTCTTACTGACCTAATTAAAAAAACACGGCTTAGTTAATTCGAAGAAATTTCTTTAATACAAATCGTAACGTCGTTTATCAGTGACATAATGCATCAATAATATCGTCGAGCGGCAAAAATACGAAAAAAATCGGACGATGACGAGAGAACGCAATCGATCGCGTAAATCAAACTTGTTTTTATTGATTTTTTTTCCTCTTTTTTTTCTCTCCCTCTCCAAGTCTCCCTCTCTCTCTCTCTCTCTCTCTCTCTCTCTCACGATATCTCTCTCAAGTGAGAGAAATAATAATAAACGCAGCTATTAAAGATCAATAAATTAAATTCGTCTGCGGGACGAGAATGTCAAGTTCGTTCTGACCAATCACGCAATAACCTTGCTATTACTAATCGATTGTCTCGCTAACGAGTAAAAAGATGGGGAAAATGAATAAAACAAAAGGAAAAAAGAGAACAAAAATTCAATTAAAAAAAAAAAAGGTAGATAGAAAAAGAGAAAGAAACCTACCAAAATAGATCCAAGAAGAAGGTAGGTATTACCGATCGTCGTAACCGGTTGTCAAATGTAAAGACAAAGATGTATCCGATAAGCGTAGTCTATTCATGAAACTTGCCGAGATTCTTTTCAACGACGAAATTTACGCACTACTCTCTCTCTCTCTCTCTCTCTCTCTTTCCCTCTTCTCACAGTTTAAAATGTAACGTTTCTAAACGAGAAGAGAGTACACCTATTTTTCTTCCTTCCTTCTCTCTTCCCGTATTCTCGTAATCGCACTGTGAACGAAAAGATCAATGTACAGAGAATGTTGCGTACACGTGTCTCTTGGCGCACATATCATCGAGTTCCACCTTACGAAAAACTTTCTCTATCTCTCTCTCTCTCTCTTTCTCTCTCTCTCTTTCTATTACTCCTTTCACTCGCACATAAAACAAAATCGATCTCAACAACGCCGAGTAGTAACACAATCAAATTACGGCGATGACGATGACGATGACGATGACGATGACGATGACTACCACGTCGTCAATGAAGAAATATAACAACAACAAAAAATAAAATAATATACGAGAGAGAGAGATAGATCGCGACGATAAAAAAAAAAAATTTCAAAGTTCCCGCGCTTTTTCCCGCACAAATTATTCGAAGTAAACTTTGGGCCGCGAAAGCGTTAAGGGGGAAGGAGGAAGAAGGAAGTAATAAAGGATATAATAATAAGAGAGGTGGTAAAGGAAAAATGAACAAATACTGAGAGAAAAGTTATAGAAGTTTTTTTAAAGGAAATATAGGAAGGATTCGACGAGTAGGAGGACGCGTCGCGAAGAAAAAGAACGTGAATATGGGTCATCGGTGCTGATGCAAATGCGGTTGGACGAAATAGTATGAGTTCGATGGTTTCGGCACAGCGTTGGCAGCGGTTTTCGGTGGTGGTAGAGTGACGTGAGAGAGGGGAGGGAGAAACAGAGATAGAGAGATGAAGAAGAAGAAGGAGGAGGAGGAGGAGGAGGAGATGGCGAAGGAGGAGGAAGAAGAGGGAGGTGATAGGAGGAACGCACGATTCGACTTTTTTAGAGAGGGTGGGGGCGACAGTGGGGCGACTGCTTAAGGCTATGACTTTGGGTACGCTTTGGTGGTGTCTCCTCTCTCTTTCTCTCTCTTTCTCTCTCTCTCTCTCTTTCTCTCTATCATACCCCCTCTAATACTTCTAAGGTATCGCTGAATCCCCACCATTCGCTACTTTTCGTTCTAACACGTGCCAGGGCCGAAATGCGGATTTCTAGCGCCAGTGGCTTCCGATTTCTTGTTCTCTTAGGATATCTCGCTCTCTCTATCTATCTATCTCTCTCTCTCTCTCTCTCTCTCTCTCTCTCTCGCATGAGATTAGGTCTCCACGAAGAAAAATATTCTTGATCTTTCTCTCTTCGATCAACTACGTCTTTCTTTTTAACAAATCAGACTCTCGTTTACTTCGGCATAAGACAATATCGGCTTATTACGTCATTAAAAGTTCGGCACAACTCGTCGTACCTTGAAACGAGTGTAACAACGATCACAAATGCACGATCTGGACGATCGTAAGAAAACGAATTTAACGTCAATTGATACACGTGCTCGGATATTGTTTAATTAATACATATCGGGGCTAGTATTTGTCGTGTGTAAAAAAAAAAAAAAGAAAATGAATCCACGTAACGTGTGTTTTGAATAAAATACGCCAAATTATCAATTCGATTTGTTTCATATTCGTTATACTCCCTCACATATTCTCTATTTATCCAAGCTTCGGATGACGTAGATTAGACATCGACATTTTCGAAAACAGGTAACCGCAAATATGATTTTAACCAAAACACGCGGTGTCACATCGTTACGTAAAAAGACGGGAGATTGTCGTCATCGTTTAAACGAAAAAGTTTCTTCTTTAAGAGAGTATAGAATAAGAAGAGAAGAGAAGAGAAAAGTTTTAACGTATAATATAAGTTGCATATGTGTTCCTCGTAAAATGGCTCGTGACAAAAATATTCATATATATATACATATATATATATATATATATATTATTATTATGGTCTTTCGAACGATCGAAAAACAAAGTGTATCCCACCTATGTAGAAAGTGTATATAGAAAGAATTAGGAACGGCTTTGGCTTTAGCTTCGGCTTCGACTGGTTGTTGGGTCGTTGTCTCAGACCCCGGAGAGCCTTCCGGCACGGAAGTGCGATGTGGGCTACCGCACGTTACGTCACGTCTATTATAAACAGCCGAAAAGAAAAAGAAGAGAAAAAAAAAGTATCGTTCATTTCTGCGAACACACGAAGGGAAACGACGACCCTGTTCGTCTTCGAAGGAATTCGTTTGGTGTAGGTATGTATCAACCAACAGCAGCAGCAGTAACAACAGCAGCAGCAGTAACAACAGCAGCAGCAGCACCAACGGCAAACGCAAACAGCATCTCATTCTGTCAATCATTCTTTTTCAATGTTTTTTTTTTTCTTTTAATTCCTTTATTAAAAACAAAGTATGAAGTTATAAAATTACGTAAGACAGATACGATAAACAAACGTACTTTTTGTGAGAGTTTCGAAGATTTCGCAATACCACGTGAAGCATAAAAATAGAATCTCCTTATGATAGAGAGAGAGAGAGAGAGAGAGAGAGAGAAAGGAAGAGTCAGTTTATTCACGATGCAATACGTATCAACGAGATAAAATTATAAGAAACGGATAGGTAGAAGACTCGTTGTTGGAAGTCTCTTGCAAGAGAGAAAGAAACAAAAATAAATATATATAAAACAAGAAGTAAAAAAAAGAAAAAACTCATGATGCAGAGCGTTATTTTCTCAATGAAAAATAAGAGTCTAATTATTATAGCCACGTTACTATTATAAATTCGCATAAAATTCATCCATGCACTACTAGCCGGATTTGGTATTGAATCTGACGATCATCGCGAGTGCTGCAAAATAAATAATTACGACGAATTTTTCTCTTCATAGGTGATTCAAAAGAAAAAGAAAAAAAAAAGAAAAAGAAAGAAGGGAAGGGAAGAGAAGAGAAGAGAAGAGAAGAAGAGTGGAGAAAGAAAGAGATAGCAAGAGTCAGGCAGGGAGAAAAGAAGAAATCTGCGGGAGGGTTCGCACGGGAGACACCTTTATGGAGCCATGTCCAAAAGGTGGTGGGAATAGAGAGATGGATGGATTCAGAGTGGGGGTAGAACCGACACGAGGAGCAGCAAACATTGGTGGGGATGTAGTAAAATCGAGTAGAGTGGGGGAAATGCTGGCGGCGCCGTTGACGCGATCCTAAAAGAGTGGGGGGTTGTTGAGGCTCAAGGTCGCTGCGGGGCCGCACGCGCGTCCCTTGCTGCTGCTAGTACACACACACGCATCATCATACATACATATATACGCATTCTCCTTTCTGTGCACACGAAAAGAGAAAGAGAGAGAGACAGAGAAAGAGACGACGACGACGCCGCAACGACGGCAACGGCGACGGCGACGGTGACGGTGACGACGACGACGATGATGACGACGTAAACATCTACTACGAGGGTTGGTGAAGAGTGAAGAGGAACGAAAAATATGTCTATATAGAGAAAGAAATAAATA
>NW_014569577.1:0-1284 GCF_001313835.1 Polistes canadensis
TATATTAAATAAAAAAAACAAAATGTATATATATCTTTCTTGATATATTTTAAAAAAATAATTAAATATTAATCAAATCATATTGGATCATCCAAATTATAAATTAATAAGCTTATAAACCTATCTTTATATTTTTTAAATGATTTACCATAATATCTAGGTGAATTAGATTAGTTTTCAAATAATCTAGAAATACTCTCTTATATAAATATATATATATTTTTCTTTTTCTGATTGTGATTTTAATTATTATCAGAATCAAAGAAAAATATTACTACACAGAGAAAAAGAAGGTTCAAATATAATTGACGTGTACCAGTGACACTTTTCATCTTGGGTCATTGCAACATCCTATTCGTATATAATTCTTGTTGCCGTTAGAATATTATCATTATTATAATCATCATTATCATTATTATTATCTCATGATCATGATCATGATCATGATCATCATCATCATCATCATCATTATCATCATCATCATCATCATCATCATCATCATCATCATCATCGACGCCAAGTTCTTCTGGTTCTTTTTTTTTTCTTTTTTCTTTTATCCATTTTTTGTTGTAATGTTCGTTAAAGTATTTTCAAAGAAGGATGAGATTCGTATATACATACTGCCGTATTCTCGGATAAGAAAGATGAAACTAAAGGTCACAACCATTTCGAAAGTCTTTAATACCTAATTGATCATCACCAATGATAGTCAAAAGGTTTCATGTTTATACGATAACCTCGAAAGAGAAATCTATGTTATCATCGATGTTTTTACACAAAATTTTCTATTATATTATTGAATAAAAACCCCAGGAAAATTAATTTTTGTTAAAAAAGATCGAAAAGTTGTTGCTGTTTTAGTAGAAAAAAAAGAAAAATAATTTCTATCTATATAAATAACGGATCATTCTCATTTTGTGATTTATCAGTAGACGTGTAAATTTTATTGCATGATACAACCAAAAGAAAAAAAAAACAAAATAGAATAAAATAAAATAGTAATAGCAGGTAGAACCGGCTTAATAATATTATTCTAGATATCCCTATCAAACTTGTGTAAAATCATGTTACTTTTTCTTTTTTTTTTTTTCTTCAATCACTACACCGATCAATGAGTAACTAATACTTTACAATTAAGTATTTTTAATGTTAATGTAAAATAAATCGTAACACTTACACATGTATTTTGCCCACACGATTGCCAACGATATAATCAGCTCGTTAGTTGTGTAATTTTCATTGGTTTTGCTTATATATATATATCTGAACACAGAGCTTTTGGAA
>NW_014569577.1:3930-6296 GCF_001313835.1 Polistes canadensis
CTCATTTACTCGCATCTTGTTTTCCTGTGCCCATTTTTCCAAATCCTTTAGTATACTTCTCAACCCTTCCGCAGTCTCCGCCAATGCCGCAACGTCATCTGCATACTTTATCGCWAATATYTTTTGCCTCCCTATTACAGCTCCCCCTTCATTCTTCGCCATCCATCTTTCTTCCAAATCGTCTATATACAAGTCGAATAAGACTGCGCTTAACGCGCAACCTTGCCGCACTCCCTGATCTGTTCTGAAGCTTTCCGTAATTTTCCCCTGAGTCTGTACTTCCKCTCTCGTTTCCCTATATATCTCTTTAATTGTCTAAAATATTTTAAGTAATAAAATTGTATATGTAAGATATATATAATCAAGTTTTTATTGCACAACTTACAAAGTTTTTTACAATGTCTTATTATTACTACATTTATATTTATATTTATCTCACAACTTTTGGTTCATGCCACTTTATTTATATTTATCTCACAATTTTTGATTCCTGTTCAACTCACCCCTCCGTTATGAATATTTATCAACGATCTTAACATCAAACTATATATATATATATATATATATAATTATTATATTGATATAGGTATATCAATAAATTATTATTAACATAATAGTAATAATAATAATAATATATATTTAACAAATATAACAAACATTTAATACAATTTCAAATATTACAATTATTTGATTTTTACAGACAAAATATGCAAAATGTTAACGATTTCTTCGATTTTATCGATCATACCGTCAAAAATGATATATCGATCGGTCGTATATAAGATGCACAAGATTTCATTTTTTTTTTGTTTTTTTTTTATTATACACGATAATAAAAGGACAATAATTATGAGTGGGGTTATTCGTTGAAGTTAAAAAAGAAAAATAAGCAACGGTGAGGGTTCGTTCATTGTCATGATATCGATAGAGTACTGATTCTATTCTATAGTATGTCTATAAGTATTTATTATAGTTAGTCGAACAAACCGGTCGATAAATCTTTTCACGGCGCTCCCTTGGAATTTGCCCGGAACTCTCTCTCTCTCTCTCTCTCACACTCTCACTCTCACTCTCACACCAACTCCTTTTTTTTTTTGTTACTTTCCCCTACCATCACTTATTCATTTTTCAAAAAGCCTAAATTCTTTTCCAATAGTAGATATGTGTATATATATGTGTGCATAGATACATACACATTTATAATATAAAAAATAAAATATGAAATGTAAAATATTTCAAATACAATAATAACTTATATATAATGTAATAATAACTTATTATATAATATATATATACATATATAATATATGTTACATATAAAATATAATGTAATAATAATTGTACTTTGTGTTATAATTGGATTAATCCGTTCAATTTATCATTTTTATGTACATATATATATATGTATATATTTGATTTTTTTAAAGTTTCGTTTTTTTTGTCTTTCAATTATCTTTCTTTATAAGGGACAAATAAAAATGAAAGCGAACGATTGCTACAAGTATTTCTACAAGTATGTTTATATTTATATTCACGAGTAGATTTTTAATAATAATAATTTCAATTTGGAATAAATTCTAAGATCAATCAAATCAAACGATCAATAAGATACATACGAAATTAATTATCGCACATTGTGATAATTAATTTACAAAAAAGAGAAAGAAGTAGTATTTATATTTTTTTTCGTTCGCTAAAAAATTGTCATAACTTCTTTTCAATATTTCGTTCGAAAATAAAAAATAAAAGAGAGGATTAATATATCTTCTTTTTTTTTTTTTTCGTAACAGCGCCCATTTTATCGAGGTGATACACCTTCGGGCATTGTTAAAGTAATGAGACCTCTGAACCCTTCCCTCCCTATCTCCTCACCTCATCACCCCCTTATCACCTTTTTATTCTTCTTTCTTGTCCTGCCTTGCCCTACCCTATTCCGTATTGCCCTACCCTTTAAAAGTTAACGCCCTATTCTTTACCTCGGTCAGTGTCATTGATTAACAAGGAAATAATATTAAATAAAAGTTTGTATTTGTAATCAATATTATTATTTTTTCCTTCGGGAAGAATATCTCATTGATTTATCGAGAATTCAATATGTGAATGTTTGAATAAAATGATTTTTATTATTTTCAAAAAAAGGGGTTTAGTTAATAATTAATTGTAATACTTTTTCTTAGAATTTGATTAAAACCTTCAATTTATCAATTTTTAATTGATACAATTATTTAATTACATTTTGTCAAATGTTAACATAAAAGAATATTAATTGTTTGTTATTATTTTAATATACGAGAAGAAGAAATTGATTTTTATTTTATATACAAAAGTATATTATTAATATTTAAAAAAAAGAAAACATTTTGTAT
>NW_014569577.1:7477-10452 GCF_001313835.1 Polistes canadensis
TATAAAATATTTAAATATTATTATATTATTAAAAATATATATATATTGGTAATGCTATAAGATAATTTTAAATTTCGTAGTATTTTCATGAAATTTCCAAATAATTCGTATTCGTTGGTTGGAAGAGATTGGTATAATTTTCGTCTTATTTTAGTATGAATCGTCGAGTCAACTTCTATGAAAATGTTTATAGAAACGTTTTCTCTCTAGAACGTGTGTCTGGCAATGATATTGGCAGTAGGTCATGTCTTTATGGGTTCTCGTTCGATCGTTTAAAGCGAAAATCTCATCTCAAGGTTAAAAGCTTTGGCTAAAATTGCACCGGATGGATGGATGGACGGACAGACGGACGAACGGACGGACGGACGTGACTGTGAAGCTGCTAAAACGTTCTTTATTCTATCGTTAAAAGTTCGATTTCGTCTTGTACGTATATATCTACGTATATACATACGTATGTAAACTTTTGTATATATTTTACATACATATATACATGCATACATACGGAAAAAGCACACGTATTATACGTTAATAAAAATATAAAATTATATTTTATTATTATTATTATTTTATGTGTGTGTGTGTGTTTTTTTTTTTTATTAAATATGCGTGTAAAATGATAAGCAAAGATAAAAAAGAAAAAGATTTCTTTTTTTTTTTTGATCATTAAATTGGGAATTAGAAGTAATGATAATTTTTACAATTTTTTAATTCGAACAGTTTTGTTTTCTTTTGTTATCTTTTTTATCTTGATATCCAATATATTTTTTATTAACAATTGTTTAAGATTAATGAGATTCGATTATATTCTTGGAAGTATTGATTATCGATATTTAAACGTTTTAAAATATCCGATTCTGTTTAATTTTTTCTAAATTTTCGGGATTTTCTTACACGAATATATAAACGCGAAATAAACTGTTATCGATAATATTTTCGAATATTGAAATACAAAAAACAGACCGATAAAAAACGATAGAGTAAAATCGGACAATTAATATGTTACAATAATTTAATACATATATACATACATACATGTATATGTATATCAATAGGTTCGAATTTTTCAAGAGAAGTTACAAACTTTTTTTTCTTTGCTATCAAAAAAGAAAAGAAAAAGGAAAAAAAGGATTATACGCAAATGCACGTACAATTTGGCATACTCGCGACTTATGGTGCTTTTAATTTGACATTTATCGCAGGACATATCCGTCGAGGTCGAACCATCGAAATGTAAGCAGAAAGAAGAGAAATCGTTTCCTTTCTCCAACTTTTTATTCTCATTCTTATTCTTCTTCCTTTTCCTTTTCCTTTTCTTTTATTTTTTTCCCCTCCCTCGTTCGACCAAAATTTTGTCATTTAACAAACGTAGAAGAGACAAATGCACAAATGGAAAATTCAAAATGTTTAGATTATGTTAATTGATAAATTATACAATAGAAAAATTTCGCGTGTATTTTCTATTTGATTATTATTTAATTAATAAATTAGAATAGATTTCGTATACTATTTAATTTCATGGGAATACTCGATCGCTATGATATTTGTTTATGGGAATGCAATAATTCGTTTTAATATTCTGATACAATGGTACTTTTTTTGTTTGTTTTTTTAAATATGATTGTTCTATACATCTATTAGGTATATAGGTGTATTTTTTTTATTTTTTGACATTGATTTTATTTATTTAATTAACATAATTATCCTACAGAGAGGATCATAACAATAAAAATAAAAAATAACATAATGTCGCTAGACAAATTTTGCCTACAAAATGAAAAAAATAATTTTTATCATATTATCGCAAATAGAAATATTTACGTAATATAACGAATACGTTTTAATTATTTTAAAAAACAAAACGAAAATATATATATAAAAATAAACGGATAATATTTCTCTCAACAAACGCGATTCTCGCAACGCAATAAGAAAAATAAACGCGTGTATGGAAAAATTTATGAATTGAAAAAAAATATATTAATGTTTTATTGTTATACGAAAAAAAAAAAAAAACAAAAAAAACTGGAAAAAAATAATTCTCGATACTGTAACACATATCGTATAAATTTTTACTAACCAATTATAGATTATTATTTTTTCTTTTGTTTAATTAAATTAATAATATATATAAAGATAGCAAGAATCTTTATCTTATTACCTACGTTCGTTTATGTTTCTGTTTTTTTTTTAATTATATATAAAAAAAAAAAATAAAAAAGAATAGGGAAAGAATCATTCACCTCTACGTTCGCTTGTTGTTATTCTCTTTTCTAAGAAAATTAATTGCAGCAGTACATATTTACAATTAGTGTAAAGGGTCAATGAGTGTTACAAAAAGATAGAAAAAAAAAGAAAAAGAGATAGAAAGAGATAAAGAAAGAAAAGAAAATAAAATAAAAGAAAGAAACATACGCATGTTCTCTGGTCGTTTTGTGCAACTGTATATCCGTCTATCGTGCATCTCCTCATATCCTGTATTCTCAGTCAGGATATCAGATTATCACGTGGTAAGCATTTTTCTGGTGGTGCAAACTGTCGACTCTCGACCTCGAGCAAAAATTATTTTCCCATCGTGCCTTTTTTTTTTTTTTTTTCGTGGCTTTGTAACTTCTCATTTTTCTTTTTCTTTTTCCTTATTTTTTTTTCTTCTTGTTTTTTCTCCCCCACCCCCTCTTATTTTTCTTCGCCTTTTTCCTTTTGTTCGTTCGTCTATCTGTCTGTTTTTCTCTTTCTTTTCATTTTTCTCGATCCTTTTTCTTTTTTTCTTTCTTTTTCTTCTTTTCGTCTTCGAAAAGATAAACGTTTTATTAAGTTAATTTTTATAATAAATTAGAATTAGATACTCTATTATAATAAATAATTAAAATATAAATATTTAAGTAAAAAAAATATTTATTATTATTAAAGATATTATTAAGATATTAAAAATTAAATTTATAAGATTTGGCGGTATTTTATAAAATTAGAGGAAT
>NW_014569577.1:12737-14249 GCF_001313835.1 Polistes canadensis
GAGAGAGAGAGAGAGAGAGAGAGAGAGAGAGAGAGGGAGGGAGGGAGGGAGAGAGAGGGAGGGAGGAAGATAAATCTAAAGGAGGAAACAATTTGATGAATAATCGATCATTTTTTTATGTGTTAAATTTTAATTCTCGATTATATTATATATTATATTATACAATAATAATTTCATACGAATATTTTTGTGTTCAAATAATCGGAACAATTATTCTATAGGTTTATGGGGCTGGGGGAGGGAAATAAAAAATAAAGAAAGAGAGAGTAAGAGAGAGAGAAAAGAAATGTAAGAAGTGAAATTAGGGGGACGGAAGATAAAAAATCGTGGGCGTCATTGTTTCTATTTCTTTCTCTCTCTCTTTCTCTTTCTCTCTTTCTCTCTTGATGTGTAATATATATTATTCACGAATAGGTTGCGAGAGTGTAAGAATGAAGGGTACAATTCAAATTTGTTTCTTTCTTTCTCTCTTTTTTTTTTTTTTTTTAATATACCATTCGCGAGTATGTTATTATAGTATTGCAATGGCGTAAGTAAGATTTAAAAATGTTTTTTCTTTTTTCTTTTATGCCTTTCACATTTAAATCTTATAACAAATATTTCGTATGTTTTTTTATTTAAAAACTTTACCTGTTTATTTTTTTCTGCGAAGTACCGAACTTTTATTAATTACGAATATAAGAACTTAAAAATTATGCTACTATATTTTCTCTGATTTCTGTTTTTGTTTTTTTAAATTATTAATATTCTTATTATTACGATAAAATTCTCGAGAATATAACGAGATTAATAAACAATATATAATAAATGAATAAATTAAATTTTTCTTTAAGGATATATATACTTTTAATATATACGTACATTAATTGCGATCAAAATAATTCTAATTTTGAATATGCGTGAAGAATAAGAAAGTAGAAAAAAAATTTGAATGAATTGGAATGAATAAATTTAATTTCTTTAAGGATATATACTTCTAATCTATACGCACATTAGTTGCGATCAAAATAATTCTAATTTTGAATATGTGTGAAGAAAAGAAAAAAATTGGAAAAATATAATATCACAATAGTATTTTGAATATTAAGGTAGAGATAGACAACGTTATTTTGATTTTACACAATGAGATCGTTTGGATAATAAATAAAACATTTAGAAGGATCGAAGAACACAATCCTATCGATCCTCGGTCAGATCGATCGGGAAGATTTTTAAATCTGTACACGCGTCAATCGTCGAGTCCCGACGAGTAGCGTTTCTTAACATCCGAACTGTTATTCCGTTCCTGTGAACGTTAAATACGAGAACGAACTCCTTTTACGGTTTCTACTAGCGGACAATGATCCCCTTAGTCAATGTTTTCTAATTGGTTAAACCGATAATATTTTTTCTTTTTCTAATCCTTCTTTCATATCCTTAAAACTATTTCCAATTAATTTTTTTTCTATTATAGTAATATAATCATAAATTTTACATATATATATATTTAAATTATCAGCATTTTCCGATAAC
>NW_014569577.1:15715-19313 GCF_001313835.1 Polistes canadensis
CTTACTTATATTTCTTTTCACATTATTGGTTATTATATTAATATTATATTATATTGAAAGAAAATTATAGGATAAGATTAATACGAATATATTGAAAATAAATATTTGATTGTATGTACGCGTATATTAGGTTGTATTTGAAAAGTTTTCATAATATTTGAAATAAAACATTGATACACAAATTATTATTATTTCAAATTTAAGGACAGGAAAAATCTTGACATGGGTGCATGCATGTATACAACATTTTCTAAATAAACGGTTAACATTATACAATTGTGTAACATACATGTACGTACCGTACAACCCGTTTGTGTCCTGCCACCTACGCGTGGCTTACGTTTTGCGAGTGCTTTTAATCTCTTTGGACCTGACGTAAAGTCTCTTTGTTCTCTAATGTAAGATATTATAGAAAGGTATAAAAGGATTGAGAAACGGTGTTGTTTTTTGTTGGATACGATTGTGTTTCTCTGCGTCTTACTATTCCCCTTCTACTTTTCCTTCCGTTTCTTCTTCCTTTTCTTTTTGATTTTATTTAAACAAAATTATTAACAAATTTAGTATTACAACACACGGTTCATTTTTGTTTGTTCAAAACTTTTTAGATGTTTTTCCTTTTTTTTTTCTTTTGACTAACGTATATAAAAAATACATTAGAGCAATAATATTTTTAAAGAGGACAAAAAGTATATTTTCGATTTTGAAATAAATCAAATTATTTCTCTCTGACGATTGTTAATAATATTTAGAGAATATATATTTTGTTTATTATTTATACCATTGTAAAATTTGTTTATAATGTTTTTGTCAAAATTTATTAGAAAAGTATAACTTCATAAGTCAAATAAAAAAAAAAAACAAGATAGAAACGCTACAGTATAGAATTTTTGTTTTTTATTAAAAAATTATATAATATAATAATTCCTCGAATATATTATGTAATTGCAAAATAAATAAATAAATAAATAAATAAAAAAAATATATGACATATTTATTATTAATAAAAGAAGAAAAAAAACAAAACTTATTGAGTCATACTCGAGATACAACAAAAATTGAAAACATTTAATAATCGTTTTTTTTCTTTTTTCTTTTTCGTTTTATCGTATAAACACAATTTAATTGTAAATTCGATGGCTATGTAAATCGATGTAATCTTTGTGTAAGGATTATCAAGCGTATATTTGTATGGGTTTTAAAATGAGGCCTTCGTTATCAAGAAACAATAAATGAAAGAATCAAGTCAACACTCGTTTGTATGCGATGATGCATTCGTTATTTTTTTTTTTCATGTTAGCTGACAATATCATTAAAGAATAAGAAAGAGAGAGAGAGAGAGAGAGACAGATATACTTATACATACGTATTTACACACATACATATGTACCTATATATATTTTTATTGTTAGTTCGATATTAAAGAGAACGCGGTTATCGGTTTTGACCCATGTTATATTCGTTTCTTCTTTTGCTTTCGCAATAATTTGTGAAATATGTTTTTTTTTTTTTTTAATATCATTTATTAAATGTATTTTATAAACAAATGTATCGAATTCGATGAATTTGTTTTCTCTTTTTTTTTTTTCCAATCGTTCCTACAAGAATACGTTTTGCTCTTTTGACAAAAGATTTTTTATTGAAATTATATTTCAATTAGAAAATAGAAAAATAAAACACGAATGACAAATTAATTAGATCAGATTAGATGGAAAGTATTTTAAATTAAACGATTTCGGGTCATTTTAATTAAACAAATTTGTATGATGAAAAAAGGATTAGAACTTTAGAAAGTATTATTTAATATATTGATGAGACTTTTTTTTAAGTCGATAAATTAAATACAAGAGATGAAAAAAAATACAAAACGAAGAATAAATATATAATATAAAATGATTAAATTGTAGAGACGGGAATGTTGTATCGGTGATATATTTCGAAAGGTTGTTTTAATTAAAATAACATTTTCGATACAATTGTACAGATAGGAAAAAAGAAAAATAAGTATGACGAAGTAGGATATTCGACAATTAAAGTATAGTAAAAAAATTCGTAATCTTTTTTTTATAGAGAATTTCGATGCTAATAATCTAGAGATATCGAATTTAATTATTATGTTAATGTAATCGTTTGTATTTCTCTTTCTTTGTATTTTTTTTTTCTCGTTGATTAATTGTAGACATTTAAAATAATTATCGTAATTTAGGTCGCGAGACAGATTAATGATTGAATTATTCCACTGGGACGATACAATAATCATTATTGATGATATATTTGTTTATCACTTTTGCGTAATATAAAATGAAAAAGTAAATGAGATATATCAGGTGGAAAAACAAAATTTTAATTAGGGATTTATCTGTATAACTGGATTGTTATTGATTACAGGAAAACAATGTAAAGTTAGTTATCAACGAAACAAAATCAATATATACAAATGTATTATAATAATTAATTATAATAATAATTAATATATTATATAAATCATATGTTATCTTTTTTCAAAAAGAAAATTAATGAGAGTATTTTATTAATTGTTAAAATTTTCTATAGTTACCTATTAACGAAAGAAATTAATATATACAAAATGTATTATAATAATGAATATATTATATAAATCATATGTTATCTTCTTTCAAAAAGAAAATTAATGAGAGTATTTTAATAATTTAAAAAATTTTCTATAGTTACCTATTAACGAAATAAATCAGGATACAAATTGTATTATAATAATACATCATAACAGATATATATATTTTTTATCAAATAGAATTAGTTTATTATTGCATAGATAATGGGGCAACGAACATATTCTTCAACTCAATGCTATGAATCATCAAATGTAAGAAAGAAAGAAGTTCCTTACTGTCTTTATACTGTGAACAAAGATTAAAGAAATATTCAGAAGAAAAAGAGAAAAAGATAAAAACAAATATATGGCAATGAACTTTTGACTTACAATGAAATAAAAATAATCAACAAACGCATATGCCATTATGGATCGATGCATCCATGAAAAGTAGAAATATACCATTTCATCTTTATCCATCTATTTATTTATCTATCTATCTATCTTGTTCTATCCTTCTACAATTTATTAATCATTTTCAAAAATTGTTTTGATAATACGCAGAAAATCGTGTGTAAAGTTTATGTAAATGGAATCTCTTCTTGTAAAGCACATTCGTTTATCTTGATGTCAAGGGATAGAGAAGGGAAAGGGTTTTTTTTTGGGGGGTAGAAAAGAATAAAAAGAAAGAGAGGAAGGAAGGAAGGAAGGAAGGAAGGAAGAAGTGAAAAAGAAATAGTGTTGAGTTACAAAGGGACGAACTGGTGCATCTTTCGCCTCAATTGGGCCAACTGTTAGGATCGTTTATTTATAGTACGTGTGCACATATGCACTTTCGTGTGTACTGACGGATTTAAATCGATCATTTCTCTCTCTTTCTCTTTCTATGTTATTCAAATCTTACTTTGTCAGATTTGATCGTGACTCATTCTCTAAGTAATTTTAAATGTTACTTTATTTTGTGTTATATATATATAGATACGATAATATTTATTATAATTATAAAATATTATACACATAATAAATAGGTAT
>NW_014569577.1:19552-25019 GCF_001313835.1 Polistes canadensis
TATATATATATATTATTATATATAAAAAGGTATATACTAATTTCTAAGTTAACGAAAAAATAAAAAGAGGAAAATTTTTAATGAAATTTATAGGCTTTGACTTTTTGATATTATTAGTTAAGCGTTAATATGTTACTTGTTGTGTTACTTTTATTCTTTACACGTATGATGCGTATTGTGTCAGAATTCGTGACGAATCAAAGAAAATAATGTTAATAATTACGTATGTAATACGTGTCTTTTGTACCTGTGTATCTTCTTGACTTTTTCTTTTTTTCTTTTCTCTTTCTCTCTCTCTCTCTTTCTCTCTATCCCTTTTCAGATAACAGATTATTCTTTTGTTTTTTATAGAGTCGACCAAAGACAAATTAAAAGGAAGAAAATATAACGATACTACGCCAGATGTTTTACCTTCGGCCAAGGGAGATTTAGAATACATTGTACCAATGAAAATTAGCCAAAATCAATACGAAGATCCACGTAAGTTTTTGCTAATTATTATTATTATTATTATTATTTCTTAATACGCGTATATATTTATAAATTAAAACAAGTGTTTGTTTCTTTTTATTTTTATTTTTATTTAACTGTGTTATTTTATATTTTCATTGATTAATGTTAAACGGTAGTATTATTAAAAATCAATCGAGTATTGGCAAAATGAGTGTTCGTATAAAAATCAAATAAATCAAATAAATACAATGTACAATGAAAATGAATATAGGAGATATGTTGATATGTGGCACCATTTATTTTGAAAGTGTTTTTATTTGTATTATATTTGTTTATATTTATAAATTCATTTGCAGCCCGTCAATATATATTATTCTAATTAAATTCGTGTTTTTAAAAAAGAGAGAAAAATTGATATAATCAAATTACATATTGATAAGTTAATACAATTGACATAATTAATTTATATTTTTAACTAATTCACTCTGATATGCGCTAAACTTAATTAATTTTTTCGAAACAATCAAAAAAATCTACTCACACCTATTTTCAATATAAAAGTATTCATATTTCGTATATTGTTGCATTTAGAAAAAAAAAAATAAAATACGTGTAAAGAAAAACGATGATGAAAACAACAAATGAACGAAATTAGGGTTATTTTATTTTCTAGCCGATCCATCTACAACATCAAAAAGACATCACAGTGGACATTTTCGACATTCTACAGCAAGAGTATGGGATCCACATCCACAATACGAATTTACAGCTTTTGGAAAATTCTTTCGTTTGAGGCTTGCTCACGATTCAAGTTTTATATCACCGGATATAAAGGTACGTATTAATAAAAGTAAATCAAAACCATAAATAAGTGTTATACCATTTTATTTTATTTCTATAATTGAAAGTGATACTTGAAACTGGGACAAGCAACTGTTCTTTATTAAATAAAAAATACAAAAAAACAACAAACGATGAGGGTAAAAAAATCATATATCATCATAACACGTTTTAACTTTTGTATTTTATTATATTTTTTTATTTACGTGGCATTGGATGCAACTGCCAGATGCAATTTTTAATCAATCTATTCTTTTTTTATCTTACGTATAAGAATATTAATTTAATTTTATTGAAATAATAATATTTGATATTTTGTATAGTTGTTCTAATAAAGATTAATATTTTGTCTGAGTTTAAAAAATCATATTCTTATATTAAAAATTAATATATTAATGATGTTTATTCAGGTAACACATATAAGTGCAAACACAAGTAGAAAAGTGCATCCTGGTCATCAGTTGGATTGTTTCTATAGTGGATACATCGATGGGGATCCTAATTCTATAGTCACCGTTAATCTTTGTCATGGAATGGTAAGTGTTTTTTATATTTAAATAATAATATTTATAACACTATCCAAAAATATTAAATAATCATATTTACAATATTTTCTATCGTTCCGAGAGATTGATATTATATATTAAAAATATTGAATTAAATCTTAGAAAATTTATTTGATAATTTAACGCAAAAATGAAACATTTGGCATTAGTAAATGTTGATTTGTAGGAGAACAGATATTGTAACTTTAGAAATATGCAGTCAAATGATCTTATAAATAAATATTACCACGGTAACACAGTACCGTAGTAGTTCAGTTAATATTAGTGAACTAAATACGTGAACCTTAAGACTTCGTTTTCTTGCATTCGTTCGTTGCATTTCGCTGTTTTTAGTGCAGTGGTATTATAGTGTGGTATAGTCTATCCAAATTGGACAGTTGCCACGCGGTTATGTTAAAAACAAGTTTCCGGATTATCTTGGCAAATCAGTCCTGTGAACGTATAAGTGTATATATGTATATGTGCATGTAATATGTAGTATATAATATACATATATATATAATACACTTAAGGTGCCGAGATAGTTGGCTGACTGACTGACTGAGTTTAAGTATGGAATCTGAGACACGTGTGTTTTATCTTTTTTATTTCAACAATTACAGTATTTCATGCTATTGAACATTTTCTTAATTCGTTTAGTTTTAAACAACTAACTATTATATCTCGTTTTAAATATACTTCGATTATTTTCGAATAAATTCTTGCTTGCTTGCTTGATGTTCTGTGGAGATTAGGCTAATGTGAATGATATATATATATGAATATAAAATATATTATTAAAGATGGGAATAAAATAAAATTAAATAAAAGAAATAAGAGAATTTATGAGAAATACGAGAATGGTGTAATATAATATTACATTGGAGGTGATTATGTTAAAAAAAAAATGATTGATATAAAATTTGTTCGTTATTATTATTTCTTTCAAAACTTTCGCTTTTCACAGTTAAAAATCAAATCTAAATATAAGTTAACAGGATTAACACGTCGTAGTTTAATTTAAAAAAAAAAAAGAAAAAAACAAACAAAAACATAATCTTTGATTTAATGCGTGCAATAATGCAATAATATCATTGTGTATGTGTTTTGTTGCAATATATACTGCAAATTAATCTCGCGTAGAAAAATAATTATGTTAGAAAGAAAAAAGAAAAATACTATTACAATTTTTTTTATAATACAATAAAGTGTTTTGAAAAAATATATCGGTATAGTGTTACGTTAATTTGATTATGAAAATAAGAAGAAAGAATAATAATAATAATAATAATAAAAATAATAATAAAAATGAATGAAGATAGAAAAATATCGTTTTAATTCGAGTTATTTCATATGGGGGTGAGTTTCGAATGGTGACAATTTTTATTTCAAATATGTTATTATTATCGCATCGGTCGATCAACGAATTTTTATCTTCGAATTCCTTAACCTCCTCCTCCCCCCTCCCTCCCTCCCTCTACCACCCTTTTTTTTCTGACTCATGTTGAGTCATTCGAACGTTTTAAATAGGGTTATAAAAT
The DNA here is from genome assembly GCF_001313835.1 of Polistes canadensis. NCBI lineage: Eukaryota > Metazoa > Arthropoda > Insecta > Hymenoptera > Vespidae > Polistes > Polistes canadensis. The sequence goes on from NW_014569577.1 coordinate 22,932, forward strand.
ACCAATACACGTTGGAGATTAACAAAATTCGAGTTAAGTCGTACCGTACGTTTTAATACGAGCTCGATAAATTCGAAGGAAACATTGCTCCTCGTTTTTAACTTTATCGCTTTAAAAAAAAAAAAAGGATAATATTTGAAAAGAATTTGTTGTAAATTAAATAAAAATGCGTATCGCGGTATACTTATCCTAATGGTCAATAACGAACTTTGTGATTTTTTGTTTGGATTAAAGAATTAGTATAAATAGGTCCCCTTTAAATGGGTTTTAATGGTTCGTTTGTATTTTTTCTTTTTTTTTTTTTTTTTTGAAATATTTTAAGCTAGTTTTTTTTTATCATTCGAATAATTGTAGTGTTAATTAAAATAAAAATTAAAAAAAAACAATTTTAAATAAGGAATAATAGGATTTTGAAAAATAATGTAAATGCAATCTTTTGTAATTAAAATTGTAATAATTAAATAACAAAATGTAATTAAAATTCTTAAATGTGATAATTTTCAAATAAAGAATAATTCTTTCTCGATACTATAGAGTTGTTAGATTTCGTTAGTTTTATTAATTAAAAAAAAAAGAACAAGAAAAAAAACATAATATAGATCAAACGGTCGTCGAAGACAAAAAAAAACAGAAAAAAAAAACATAAAAAAAGAATGGAAAATAAAATGAATCAAATTACCTTATTTATAATTTTTTCTAAAATAATCGAAAAAATCTATTATCGAATGTTTATTAACTCGACGTGAAATTAAAAATAAAAAAAAAAAAAAATCAACAACAAAAACTCGCTAAAATTAATTTAATGTTAGCAAATAATTAAATTGAGATAAATAATTTTGTTTTTCTTTGTTCGAAAGATTTTCTTTAGATATTTCTTCTCACGGTATTACACTTTCGCACGGATATATAATATTTGTTGCGTGAATCTAACAAATGGTCAATTTGAGAAACGTCTAATGAATGAAATTTGAACTTTTCTGGGTCCTGGACAAAGTGAGTTCAACGACGACCGGACTATACACGTTATACATTATATCGCTACTCGTCTCCTCGTTTAAATCTCTTTCTATCTTTTTTTTTCTTCTTTTTTTCTTTCTTTCTTTTTTCCATCAACGAAAGATATCCGGCAGTCAGTTAAAAGGAGTCCCAACCTAAAGTCGACGTTTACCCTTAGTTACGTCGTCGTAAATTTTGTTTCAAAAGAAAATTTCATTCGGGTTCCCCTCACCCTTCCTACCCCTTGCTCACTCCTCTTCCTTCCCTACCCCGCGCGCAGTAGTAACCCCTTTCCTCTTCTTCGTGGTTATTTTCACGGATTAACGTAATTCACAACCGTGCAACGCTCGTTTGCTTGACACCTTCGGGGGACACGTATTTATAAACAAAAAAATAACGTATAAAAAAGAAGAGAAAACATCTTACGGTGGAATAATTTTAAGTTTCTTTTTTTTCTCTACCCCATCCCCCACACCCTTCCCTTGCCTCTTCAAATTTTGAATGCTTGTTCTAATGAAGCATTAAAGACATTTCTAAAGGAAGGAAGAAAGATAGAAAGAAAGAAAAAATAAATAAATAACGTATATCGTGGTTAAATAAAGTAACAAATAATAAGAAGGGATTATGTCGAAACGAAATGATGCTCTTATGAGATTTGAGACGTTCACATTGTGAAGTAGTATTGTAATTTATATACTATATATATTTTAATAATGTTATTTCATAATAGATAAAATGGAAATAATATATGTATTTATGATCATTTATTTTACGTTGGTTATATTGTAGAACGGTGGGTCTTTCTCTCTCTCTCTCTCTCTCTCGTTGTTTGTTTATTAATTTAATAATAGAGAATTTTATTTTGTTATAACAGATATTAATGGTAGTGATTCTCGTCCGTTGTGTATAATATTTATATTCGATAAAATATATATATAATCAGGTTTTTATTGCACAACTTACAAAGTTTTTTACAATGTCTTATCATTACTTTACTTATATTATTTCTCACATTTTTGGTTTATGCTCTACTCACCCCTCCTCTACAAATATTTATCAATATAATCTCGATAAAATATAATTTAATTATAA
>NW_014569577.1:26194-27506 GCF_001313835.1 Polistes canadensis
TTTAATTTATTTTTATTCCTTTTTTTTCTCATATATAGATATTGATGCAATTAGTTTCGATAAATTGTTAGATGAATTAGAGTGATAAATATATACGATATTAATATTATATATAAAATATACAATTAATTTTTAACTTACAATTTAAGTAAAATTTATTTATTATTATACACAATAAAAACAAAAATATTACAAACATATATATATAATTAAGTAACAAACTTTAATTAAAATGATAGTCAAATTAATTTCTCTCACAGACAAATACCAATACAAATACATATATACAAAATGCAAAGATTTTGCATAAAATTAATAAACCACCCTCTCCTCCCCATCTCTCTTTATCTTCCCCATTTCTTTTCTTCTTTCTAACAATCAATAAAACGTATTATTTATAAATAATCGTTATACAAAATTCAACACATAAACAAAATATATTATTTCAAAGTTATTTTAAGAAGAAGTATATCATTGAACACTGTTGACGAAGGTAGGTAGTTATCGTAGCTTAAAATCGTTGTTATAACCGGTGTGTAGGTCAAAGAGCGAAGGATTATTTAGCGGGAAGCTCTTTGATCGAAATTTATTACTTGCTTGGCTCGTATGTCACTACCATGAGAAGAAGGAGGAGGAAGAGGAGGAAGAAGAAGAAAGGGTGAGAGGGAAGAAAGGGGGGAAAATTGTAGACGACGATGTGCGAGAAACTTCGTTGTCCTCGGACTTCTACCTACCGATTATGGTTGCATATAACACGACGTGATGGTGGTTGGTATGCACTTTTCGAGTCAAAGCTTAAAACATTCGATGTATATCAACGTTGTGTCGTCTGTTTTATGTATGTGTATTTGTATATGAATATGTGTGTGTGTGTATTCCTGTTGTTTTTATTACGACACATTTACACAAAGATATATATATATATATAAGCATGTAAACGTGTATTATCGTCAACGAGTTGAGATAATACGTTGGTAGTGGTTTCTAATCATACTAAACCAGAAGATCATCATCGTTCAATGACTCGTTCGTTCGTTCGTTCGTTCATTTTGAATTAGATTATCTCTGTAATTTGTATTCATTGCTTTTCTCTTCTTTTTTTCTTTTTTTTCTTTACCAATAATTAGATAAATCTTTCTAATTTTATTTATGATTATTTGAATTGAAGATTGGGTATTGGGTTAGGTATTTAAAATATATTTGAATTTGTTAAAATTGATATTTTATTGATAGTCGTTGATGATTATTATAATTCATCGAATTTATTATTATTATTATTATTATTATTATTATTATTATTATCATCTTGATC
>NW_014569577.1:27646-36571 GCF_001313835.1 Polistes canadensis
TATCATATATTTAATATATTAAATAAGATATATTCTAGAATTGATTCGATTAAAAGTTTGCCAATGTTCATTAATAAATATGACTATTATTATAATTAGATTTAATAACTATATTAAGATAATAAAAAATCGTGACAGAAATTATTTACAAAGTTTTCTCTCAAATTCGATTACTACTATGTAAAATCGAATTGATAAATTATCGCGTTGAAAATAATTAAATAACAATCCGATATGCAAACATATATAATATATATATATATATATCAATTAAAATAATTCAATTATATTCTAATTATTCTTCACGGTAAAATATATGATTGAAAAAAAAAGAAAATTCCAATTTTGTAATTAAATAAAATTCGATAAAATTGTTTGCCAGAGAAAAAATCAGTTCGGTTATTTGTTCTAACACGGAGGGGTTTTTTTTTTCTTTTTTTAATTTTGGGTCAATCCAATTGAGAACGTCTGTTTTCATACGTTAATAGAAATAGTTCAAACACATAAACACATTCATAGTAATAGTAGTAGTAGTAGTAGTATTAATCCTTCTCTTCCTTCTTTCCTTACTATATCTTATTCCTCTTTCTTTCTTTCTTTCTTTATTTCCCATAGTTTACACACATTTAACACATATTCACGATATTGAACCGGAGTCGTCCCACTCGACCTAATTACTGTAATCATTTTCGTAGACTTTAGAATCTCGGTCACAATTACGTTCATTTAAAAGAAGTTACTTGCTTGCATGTTTCTTTCTCTTTTTATTTTATTGTTTTTTTTTCTTTTTTTTCTTTTTTTTAAAGTTATTTTCAGTTATTTTTCTTCCCTCGCCACATGTGGTCGTATAATATCATATATAATATACAGGGTGTCTGAGGTTTTTCTTTTCTCGTATAATATAAACGTTGTTAAGTTTATTCTATGGTGAAAAATGGGATAACAATGTTGTATAAACCATAAAAATGTCAATATTAGAACGGTATTATTTAAAAAAGTTATAATATAAATGAATAAATTAATTCAATGTATTTTTTTTTTTTTGTATTATCGAAAACATTTGCACGCCTATGCGAATACAAGTTTGATATCAATTGTAATACGATGTTGTTTTCCGATATGATTATTTTTGATTTTCTCGATTTTTATATATTCATGTTTACAATCGTATTTTTCATTCAATATTGCATTCAATAAATCGTTCCTAGAAACAGCAATAAAAAGAAAGCTATTATAATAGGACAAAGTCTTAATAAAATGAGGAAGCAGAAGAAGAAGAAGTATTTTTCATTTGTTATTACATATAAACGTCAAACGTAATTATCTCGATTGGTATAAACTTCTTATTTTAGTTTTTCATTAACTAATACCAAATTCTAGCGGGGGGTTGAAGTTAAAGTTGATCTTAGTTTAGAGGTCAAGAATATGTTTAATCATTCCGAGATAGTAAACAAACATATGCAGAACCGTTGAAGATTATTTTTGACCAACACATTTAAACAGTTTTACTATTTTATGTTAGACATTCATTATAGATACATATAAATATATCAAGAATAATACAACGATTTTATAAGAATGAAATCAAAATAATTCGAACAAAATGAAGAGAGTATAATATGTTCGTTAAAAAATCCATATAAAAGAAAAAAGATAAAAATACAAAAATATGTATATTACTTGGTGTATATCCATACACATAGTATATGAAATGCTAATATATAAGAATAAACCTAAATATTCGATCTTTCATCGAGTTAGATGGTATTTGAATGTTGACATTATCCAATTTCGGTCTTTCACAGTAACATATAATTTCAATTATTTTCGTATATTTATATTTTTTCTATATAGATTTATATATATATATGAAATATTTGTATTAAAAATTAGAAAAATGAATGACGATGAAGTTTAGGTGTGAGAATAAGAGTTACATGTTAGACATCCACTATAAATACATATAAATATATCAAGAATAACACAATGATTTTATAAGAATGAAATAAAAATAATTCAAACAAAGTGAAGAGAGTATAAATAATATGTTCGTTAAAAAAATCCATAAAAAAGAAAAAAGATAAAAATACAAAAATGTGTATATCTCCCTGATGTATATGCCCACATAGTATATGAAATATTAATATATAAGAATAAATCTAAATATTCGGTCTTTCATCGAGTCAAGTGGTATGTGAATGTTGACATTATCCAATTTCGGTCTTTCACAGTAATATATAATTTCAATTATTTTCGTATATTTATATTTTTTCTATATAGATTTATATATATATGAAATACTTGTATTAAAAATTAGGAAAATGAATGACGCGATGAAGTTTAGTTGTGAGAATAAGAGTTACTCCGATTTCTCGAATTTTCTTCTTACCAAGATTACCAGTTTAACACACGCGAAAGAGAGAGTAAAAGAAAGAAAGAGAGAGAGAGAAGAAAGAGGAAGGGTGGTCCGGAGAGGGAAGGGGTGGAAGAGTGGAACATGGCGTAACCCACTTTTGCAAAATTAGATTCGCACGCGTTCGTAGCATCAACGTTGTTGAATCTAAGCGAGTATACGAGAAGAAGATTAAATAGTATAGGTGAGGGGGGGGAAGTAGGTGAGGAGAGTTGAGTACACAGAGAGTAGAGTAGATAGTATAGAATAGTATAGTAAAAGAGAGTCACCTCTTTCTCTCGTTTTATATTTTTTCCTTCTTCTTCTTCATCTTCTTCTTCTTCTTCTTCTTCTTCTTCTTCTTCCTCATCTTTCTAAGCTTCTGGACTCCCTGTTGAGTTTTGCTTGTTAGATTTATCCTAACGTGAAAGCAGCTACAGTGCTGAAAACGATGTGCAGATGCGTCTAACCAATACTTTTCTTTTTATCCCTATCTATATATTATCTCTTTATGTGTGTGTGTATATATATATATACATATATGTATATGTATATGTATTATGTATATGTATCTTTTCGTCTCTTTATTTTACACCGTTTGTAAAATTTCGTTAAAATAGGGATTCTCAACATGGATTACGTGAATAGATTTTATTAATGGGTATCCCCTAGGTTAAAAATATGAGATTTAATGTGTTAGTGTATGTATGGATATATATATATGTGTGTGTATAGGTTAGTGTCTTATGTAGATGAGAGGGATATTAAAGAGAGTTATAAAGTGATGAAAAAAATAGTATAATATAATATATAAAATACAATCCTCTATTTTAATAATTTAGTTAAAAGATAAATCAAATTTATAAGGACGCGTACTAAGTAAACAAATATAAATAATTTATATACATCTATAATTGTACTATATATCATTATTTTTAATATTTGGTAAAATAAAGATAAAATATTTTTTACAAGAAAACGAAGGGGTTAAAAAGTATTTTCAATCAAAATATATATGTATTAGATATGAATAATAAAAGGTTGAGAAACACTGGAATAAAATCACTGGAATGGTATAAAATCTACGAAATATTTTTTTTTTTCCCCACGTGGCATTCTTGATTCTTTATTCAAAGATCACATGCCAACGTTTTAGAATTAGAGAAAAGAAGAAAAAACGATAAGTAGATAGGTAAAGTAAATTGGTTGGTTAATATCAGTAGGATGTAACAATAATAATCTATTTGAAACGTTACATTTTTGAACGTGAATTCTTGTTGATTTAATCGGATGTGAGTAGTTAGTATTATGTTAGGGTGGATCAAATCATCTCTCTAATAAACATAATTGGGATAATTCAATTATTTATGTAATTTAATTACATTGATAATTTCATTTATACAGTAGAACACATTTCAATTATGTTTTTAATTCTACGACTTTATTCAAAATTTACTTTAATTCATTCAAGTATTCTCTATATACTGTAAAATATGATTTTGTAATTCATTATTAACGTAATTGAAATACGATATGTAATCGTAAAAAAAAAGAAAAAAACGTATCAATGTACACGAACTTATGAATGAAGTCATGAATTGAAATCAATCATGATATTATTTCACATATCATGAAACATTTCAATCAACGTCAGTTTTATTTATTATTCCTAATTTTTCATTAATAAATATCTCTCAAGTTTCATTATATAAAATCAATGAATTATTTCTCAAATTCTTTATTTTCAATGTGCAATACGATTACGATTACATACGAACGAACGTGTACGATTTAATTCAAGAGAAAACAAACAAACAAATTTGAATTATCAATTTTAATATATAATCGAAAATAAAATATTTAATACGATTTATAACTTAATAATGAAATAATAATTTTTTCATAATTTATTAATATAATGAAATAATTTTTAATTTTAATTTTCGATAAATTTATAATTCTGTGTTGATAATTAGAAAAGATAGAAGATAAAAGAATAAAAATATTGTATACTGCATTAGGTATTACTTATTGAAAGTTTGAAATTTGCCTAATCAATTCACTGTGCTCTCTAAAAATAACGTCGAAGAGTGATCTTGAGTTTCACAAAGAAAATACACTAAGAGAGAGAGGGGAGAAAGAGAGAGAGAGAGAGAAAGAGAGAGAATGAATATCTAATCACAAGAGGAATAGTTTAGGGGGGGGGGAGAAAAAGTGATGCAGGGGTTAAGGTCCTCGGGTCTTTGATCTAAACACAGACATCATCAACGGATTCATTTGCGTCAGGGTTGTTGTATAATGCTTTTAAGAAACACACATTTTTATCTAACAGTTATTAATAAAATCTTCTATTTATATATTTAAGTGTGCATACCTATGTATTACTAACGTTTATCGAACGTGATATATCAACGTGTGTATATGTGTGTGTGCTTTTTTTTAGATTTAAAATGTATCGTATGCATTTATTAATCATTTAGATACACGTTGTAGTTCTTAAAGTTTATCGATTTATTTATTTGGTAAAAAAGAAACAAATATTTTTTCCTGATTAATTTTGGTCATTCGATGAAATGTTTTATACGAAATTAGATTGTTTTTTTTTTTTGTCTTTTCGTTATTGAATAATACGAAATAATGTAGTGCGAGAATCGGATTAATTTTTGTTAACGTTATTTGCACAAGTAAAGGAACATATTATATTATATGCATAGTTAAATACTTGTTTTCGATTGATGTACTTAAATAAAAATATAAGGGAAACGTAGTAAGTAGCAAACAAGCAAGCAAGTAAGTAAGTAAGTAAGTAAGTAAGTATGTAAGTAAGTATATAGATCGGAATTTACAGGAAAGCGTCGAACTTTCTTGCTGACTAAAGAAGAAGAAAAAATAAAAAAATAAAAAGTCGAAGGCAAAAGGTGATTCTTTAGAAACTCTTCAAATCGTTAAACCGGTCCTCGACGTGATCTGATAGTCAAATGAAAGACGCGCGTGCTTGCTGACGGTCAATGTATTTTTACGTTTTTATCAGCTCGACTTTTCGAAGATTTTTTTCGAGAAAAAAGTTTTTGTTGTTTTTGTTATAAATTAACGTTGTCAATTGTAACAATTGGAATAATGTTATATATAATAAAAGTAATATTATAAAATAGAAATATATATTGAATGTTGATGAAATTTTTTTGGTTGGGGTTAAAATTAATGACAGAATAGTTGATCAAAGTTGTGAAAAATATAATCGGGAAGAAATAATGAAATAAATGATACCTGCTTTATCAAAAATGTTCTAAATAATAACGAATTAAATTGAAATGAAATTTTTTTGATAGAATATTGGATTGGCGTTGATCAAAGTTGCGTAAAATAATGAAGAAGAAATTAATTAAATAAATAAATATACTTCTTGTAAAAGTATTTTAAATCAAATAAAATAAAATAGAAATTGAATGTGTAAATGAAATTATTTTGGATATTAAAATAAATGACAGAAGAGTTGATCAAAGTTGTGTAAAATAATGAAGAAGAAATAATGAAATAAATAATACCTGCTTATAAAAAAGTGTTCAAATTAAGATTATACTAAATTCCAAACTATTTGTACAACAATTTGATTATTATTAAATATCAACAATTAAGTGTTCAAATTAAAGAATATGATAAATTCGAAAATATTAGTGTAACAATTTGATTATTATTAAATATCAATAAATAAACGTTCAAATTTAAGAATATACTAAATTCGAAAATATTAGTATAACAATTTGATTATTATTAAATATCAATAATTAAATGTTCAAAAATTAAATACTATACTAACTTCGAAAATATTAGTATAACAATAGTATTATTATCATAAAGTATCGATAATTTCTCGTTGTGAATGAATTGATGTATTATTATTATATTGAATCAGTTATACATTCTCATTACATATCCCTATGTTTCTGAAGTTTGTGGTATTGTAGGTCACGATCTTGATCGCGGGCACCGTGTTACTGTCTGCGATTGGTTGATCGGTAGCATTCTCTCTCTCACATCGTCGTTGTCTCGTACAACTCGTGAGTAGTTCGTTGACGCTCTCTGCCTAAAGGGGAAATTCGTGCCCCGTAATTTCTTCGTATTACGAGGAGGAACGTGTACAACCGTGTAGAATCGTGTAGAATCGTGTTGTGCTCTCTTCGAACGAGTTCAACGAGAAATGAATATCAAAAGAGACGTACGGGGATTACTACTACCACTACAACTACCTGTGCACCTACATATTATACATCTCTTTTTTTTTTTTCTTTTTTTCGTTTGAATTTTCTTTGGCATCAAATAATAATTTCATTAATTTTAAATATTTACAAATTTTTAACTATTTTTTTCTTTTGGTAAATTCATTAATAAAGTATATGTGTATGTGTAATAATGATTTTTTTTTTAAATTTATATCTTTAATTTTGTTTAATAATGAAGAGAATACAAATTTTGTCAAGTTTTGTTAACAGTATGAGCATGTATTGAATATAGAGTATCTATGGTAATATAAATTCATTGATAAATATTAACTATCAATAATCACATTTATTATATACGATAAGTTTGTTATGCTTACTCTTTTATGTTTATTATTTATAATAATATATATATCATTTGTCTAACAAATTGTTCATTTCATAACATTGATATTAATCGTGTAAAAAATTGCATTATTATTTCTACATTTTTAAAAATTATTTAATATATATATATATGTTTAAACTTCTTCATAATATAATTATTAACATTTATGGATGAGTTCACCCACGCGTGTTGAAAAAATTTGCGTATCTTTCAAGACACATAAAGATCGTTCAAGCAACGTGACATCTTTGACGATGTAAAATAATAATCTCCTGAGTTCGAAGAATGAAGAATGAAGAATAAAAATAAAATAAAAAAAAAATGATGATGAATTCGTTGCCGCGACGGTAAAAAAAGAGAAGAAGATTGTTGAAAGGAGGTTGATAGGACACGAATGATGATTTCAATTTAAACGTTACTTCGCGAAAAATTATCATCTTATACATTTTGTTTTTTCTATTTTATCATTTTAAATGTTACGAGTGAGATAAAATACGAATAAAGAAAAAAAAAGAAAAACAAAACAAACAACAAGATTACACGTTAAATAATACGCGAATTGTAAATTACAAATTAATTGTCGAGAAAAATTCAGCAAGGTTTCGTCGCGGATACCAAAAAGGTGTGTTCAAAGAGAAGCCAAAAAAAAAAACAAAAGTAGAAAAAGAAAAAGAAAAACATTAAAAATTTGATAATTATTAGCACCATAAAATAATTTTGTTTTCCCAAAGCGACATTTTGTAATGTTCCGAAAAAAAAACCAAATAATTATTACAACATATTTCGTAGTCGATTGATATATATATATATATATGTATAGGGTGTTTCGTAATACACGTGAGACCCATTTATGCAATGAAAAATGCGGACCACTAAATAATAAAAACAAGTTTATATAAAAAAGGTTTTCTATTCGACGTTTTCTTTTTTTTCTTTTCTTTTTTATTTCTTTCCAAAGTTATAGCTACATTTACGATCCAATAATAATTCTCGACAGTTTTTATCTTCGTCGAAGATAATAGACCTTTTTTTTCGCAGATAACCACCACTACCACCCTCGGTTTGTTCGTGCTCCCAAATTTTACAATCTTTTTAAAATTATTTATTACTATTTATTATTAGATTGAACGATTTTTTTAATGATGTAATTTCTCTAACGATTGCAAATTATATTATTAAATTTATACGAAAAATAATAATAATAATAATAATAATAATAATTTGGATAATTCACAATTCATAATTAAAATCAAATTCTAATATTTCATTTTTCCATTTAATCTTGCAATTAAATAATAATAATTATAACACAAGAATGGAAAAATCATTTCGATCATTTCAAAGTCGATCGAAATAAATCTATAAAAAAAAAAAAAGAAGAAAAAAGAGAAAAACCAGAAAAACCCATCATGCGTGAACCGATAATATTGGTAATATATTATGTATGCATATGAGATAAATAGAAATAGAGATAGATAAATAGATAGATAGATAGATAGATAGAAAGCAAGATAGAAAGAAAGAAAGATAGAAAAAAAGAGAACTTTGATATATCTATTTAAACAGAGCAGTGATGTAATCTTGTTTAAGACTTCTCGTAAAATTAATACCAACGAATCGAAATAACTTGACGTAATCGCACGATTACTATTAATTTATCATCACGTAGTGTCTGTTATTGATCTAATACAAAGTATCTTCTTCTTCAAAGGGATTCGAAGACTCACCGAGTTCAACTTGTTCTCCACCTCCTCCTTTTCTTTCCCATCCCCTCCCATTCCACATCTTAATCTTTTTTTTTTTATTTTTGTAAGCATAGCTAGTATAGTAGTATAATAGTATAGATATATATAACATTCAATTTATATAATAATTATATTAATTATTACATATATATATATATAAGATTAATATATTATTAATATTAA
>NW_014569577.1:36751-65632 GCF_001313835.1 Polistes canadensis
TTAGGATTTCTATTAATTTGAAATGAATTATACAATTTAACATTGACATATATATGTGTAATATTGTAATATAATTAATAGAATTTTAAAATATATCTTTTTCTTTAGGAATTTTCTATTTAGGTATGAACGCGAATACAAATTTTAATATATTGCATATGTATAAGATATAACCTAGTTATTTTCTAAAAACAACTAGTTTTTAATCTATAATCAAATTCTTTTCGATATATTCCCCCCCCCCAAAAAAAAACGTCTAGTAATTTCGAATAAAACCTATAGGATTTTTATTAATTTGAAATGAATTATACAATTTATCATTGACATATATGTGTGTAATATTATAATATAATTAATAGAATTTAAAAATATAAATTTTTTTCTTTGGAAATTTATTGGTTTCAGGTATGAACTAATGGAACTATCGAGATATATATTCTAGCATATTGAAAGTTCCGGTTTGTTGAAATTAATAGTCGGGTATCGTTAGACACGTGCGATCATACCTTGAATCTTTGAGAGACGTTGCTCGTCAACGATGAGCTGTAAATTGTACGTGATTTTGATGAGACGATGGTGATAACCGGACGTTTATAATGAGAACGTACATCGTACGTAAGAAAGTAACCACTTACGTATATGCTTATTTATATATATAATGTATATATAGGTACTTTCTGTCGTTGACAGATGTAAATTAATGACTTCACTCTGCTCGAATAAAATTAACTTAAACTTTTAACATTTTAACGAGGACGACGAAGAGAGAATACGTTTAATATAAATCCTACGATTAATCGTAACGAGATAAAGAAGAAGGAAAGAATTTCTCTATATGTATTTATTTTTGTCATATCCTTCGAATGATTTTAATCGTCGAAAGAAAAGAGAAGTTTTTTTTTCTTGTTTTTTTGTTTTAAATTTCTACCAAAATAAAACCTACTATATCAATAAGTAATATAGTTTATAGAGAATTAAAAAGATTTTATATTAGTTAATTTACATATACATAAATAAAAGTAACTTTCACTGATACACAATTAACATATAATTATATAATATTATATTATATAGTATATTATATATATATATATATATATATATGTATATATGTGTGTGTGTATACGTTGTATATGTTTATATTGTATATATATATGTATGTGCATGTTTAAGAATGTCGAAGACCGGTCTCGGTATGTGCGAGAGAGCTTATTTGCTTACGAGGTCGTTGGATGCTGTGCCGAGAATGAAATCAGCATAAACATAGTCACAGACAGTTAGAAAAGAAATAGAAATTGATTAGGGTGGGGTAGAATGGGTAGTAGGGGGAGGAGGTTGTGGAATAAATCATTTTTATTATTCGTTTTCATTGATAATTATTGCTATGGCAAATATTTTTATAAACATATAGTTACAGAAAGTTAGAAAAGAAATAGAAATTGATTAGAGTGGGGTGGGCTTAGATGGGGGTCTATTATTGGGAATAATTTTGATTATTCGTTTTTATCGCTTGTCGTTGCTAATTCAAATATTTCTATAAATATATAGACACATAGAATTAGAAAAGAAATAGAAATTGATTAGGTGGATGAGGTTGTGGTGGAATTAGGAATAATTTGTATTATTCGTTTGTATCGATAATCGTTGCTATGACAAAAATATTTGTTAGATTTCAAATACTAACGAATATATGATTTTATTTATTTTGTTTCTTTTTTGTGAAAAGATACGAATAAAACTTTTGTAATTTAATTTTGTATATTTGTACGTAATATAAAATAATAATAAATTACAAAAAAAGAAATAGGAAGATGCTACTTAATAAAAAATCCGTAAGTCTTTGAATGGATTAAACATTTCTAAATGATAATAAAAAAAATGAATTTGAATAAAGATATCGTAAATTAATTTTACGCGTTAAATTATGAAACAATAAATTTTCTAACTCGGTAAATTTTTAGAAATTCGCGCTTACGAATTAGAGTGGTTTTAAAAAACGAATAATTAATTTTTAACAATCATTCAACAATAAGATCTTTTGACTTCCACATTAAGTACTTGAAACAATTTTTTTTTTATACATATATATATATATATATAAATATTTTCCTGAAATGACGTACCGCGTGTTTCTAATTTTCGAATATCATTATCGGTATTTTTTTTTTTTTATTATTATTATTATTTCCATAAAAAGGAAAATACACTTGGCAAGAAAAATTACATTATTCGATTACTTTTATTGACAATATTTAAAAATCCTGACAACTTTATTAAACTTTCCATTGTTATTTTCATTTCTTCCGTCTTTATTTCTCGTAAATAATTTGTAAAAATGGGTAGAGCCTTTTCAATGTTTAAAGTTTTGGAATCGCGCCAGTAAACTCGAATATCACGGATATTCCATTCGACTTTTGAGCCGGTACGACCAGTCTCATAGGAACCCGACGACCTTCGTTGAAATGTGTAATATTATAGTCGGTATTAATTGGACATTTTTTTGTTTTTCTCTTTTTATTTCTTTTTTTTTTTTTAAGCCAAGAATATATATATGTTTGACCACCTAAGAAGAAATACATACTCGAGTTATCTTTCACATTATCTCCAATATCTAATCCGTCATTTTCATTTGAAAGGAAAAAAGAAAAAAAAATAGAAAAGGATAGGATAAATATTTATATTCATTATTGAAAATATTTTTTTTGTTTATTACGATAAATAAATCTTAGTTTTGTTCGTATATTAACACAAATTTATTTTATTTTTAATATTTTTATTATTTATATTTTTGTTCTTATTGTTGTTGTTATTGTTGTTGTTGTTGTTGTTGTTGTTGTTGTTGAGACGAGAACGTTGACGGTCTCTATTTTATGTAGAAAAATATATTCTCGATGTGTATTTTATTTAAAATAAAACGTTGAAAGAATCCCAACCCTATGGGTCGTGTTTATGTACCCATTGAATCTTTCATATGCATACGTGAACGACAAGTTCGGTAAAAAGACAAGACAAGTAGGTAGGTAGTTGTTCTGTTGGTATTGGAAATATGGTTAAGCCCACCCAGAAGTATTCCATTGTTATCAAATTCTTCTTTTGTCGTATAAAATTTTTCCTTTTTTTTTTGTTTTTCTTTTTGTATTTTTTTTTTTGTCAAAGAAATGCTATCGAATGATTTCAAATGGTGAATAATCCATAAGGGTGAGAGTAACATCATGTTAAGAATTAGAAAAACAGAAAAAAGACAAGAATTTCATAGAACATTATTCCACGAAGAATCAATTACTAATTATCAGTAACACTTTTATTCGTACAAATTTATATACAAAGTTTGTTTTTGGCTAGTCACAAAAGTATGCTAAATCATTTAACATAATAACAAATTATTTTATTTTTTTTTTGCAATATTCTTAAAGACCAATTTCATCATATTATACGATTATATATCATATGTTCAATCTGTAAAAAATTAGAAATCTAATTGCAATCTTAATGCGCTTTAAAATAAAAAATAATTGATTTTCTCAAAGTAACCTAATCTACAATTCTCCACTTAAGAATTATCCGATTATATCCTAATTTTTACTTACCTCGACAAATTTTTAACCCATTTACGAATTATTAAATAAACAATTAATATATAAACAATTGTTTATATATAAAATTGATTAAAAATTTTATCAGAGGATCCACAATTTTTAAAAACTTTCGATCTATCCGACAAAAAAATTTCAAATCAATCTAATTACATCTCGACCAACTTTCAAAAAAGAAAAACATTTCCAACTTACCACCCCTCTCCCCTCTCCTTCTACCCCTCTCCTGTATCTATCCCAAGTTTATAACACATTACTTATTTTTTTGTTTGTTCGATAAATAAATAATACTCGTTTGTCACTTTGACGTATCAGAACGGAACACTAACTAAACGAAACGAAAAGTGTAGAGGGGGCTGAGTGAGGAGGAAGGGGGACTCGTGTGTGTATATTGTGGTGGGGTTAAGGGGGGGGGGAGAAATGGGTTCACCGATGTATTTGCGGGGGCGATGTGTGTTTACGATTTGCATTTGAGAGTCGCGTATAAGCTTGCTCGAGCTCTCTTGTCTAAAGGAATGGTGGTGGTGTTGGTGTTTGGGGGAGGAGAAGGGGGAGGAGAAAGAGAGAAAGAAAGCAAGAAAGAAAGAGAGAGAAAGAGAGAGAGAGAGAGAGAGAAACATGGGGCACAAAGAGGGACTTCAGGGTTACCGAGAACTCTTGGTAAGAACGTCGTTTTTCTTCTGTCTCCTTCTATCTTTCTCATCCCCCAACCCCCTCCCCCCACCCACTCTTTCTCTTTCTTTCTGTTCTGTTCTGTTGGAACCTCTTATTCTCTTTTTCCCCCCCATTGCAAACGCTGCCAACGACCTCGAAGTTCTCCGCAGGAAGATCTCATCGACCTTTCGACGAGTCCGATACGTTTTACACGAGCTCCTCGCAGCCCTTCTCCCTCCCCCCTTCCCCACCCTACTCCGCTATCCCTATTCTTCCTTCATCCCTTTTTTCTCTTTTCTTCCTCCCTCCCTCCCTAACGTTTTTTTTTTTCGGGAAATTATATAAGGAAAAAAGAAGGGTGACGTAACACGGGTGGAAGGAACGTTATCAATACGAGTTTTTATCGTGTTTTTTTTTTTTTAGAAATATTTTTCTTCTTTCTTTTTTTTTTTTTACCGATTTTTAATTTATGTGTCGTTATATTGGAATAAATAATATTCTTCTTCGTGTAATTATTAACCGAAGGATTTATTACTAATCGTTGCTGTTTCTCTGTTTTTCTTTTTCTTTTTTTGAGATTAGAAAAAGTTTTTCCTTCTTTTTGGCCAGACAATTGTTAACGTAATTCGAGATAATATCGGTTTTGAAAAAGAAAAACAAACAAGTAAAAATAAAAATATTTAAATACATCGAAGTCCGAATACGGGAAGATATAATAGGTTAGAAAAAAAAATGTCAATGCAATTTTATGAGAATTTGGTTAGAAAAGCTAAGGTGCCATTTTGAAATTTAATTTCGATAATCGAACCAATAATAATTCAAATCGATAAAACGATTTCTGGCAAAACGGCATTAAAATGTTTATTTTCGTTCGTTTGTAGCCTCAGGACGTATTTACTGTATTTATGCAATTCGTTTTCTAACGTATACACATATACATACATACATACACATCGTACGGGGATCGTTATGTTAATCGATGTTTGGACTCATAGCTTTATCTTACAGTGATTCTACTCGAATATTTCAAATGCAAGCAGTCATGAGTTCATCATAACAGACGTGCATTCGTGAAAGACATATTACATATATATTCATATAAACATATAATATACAAGGTGTCTCAATTGAACGAGTTCATCTAAATATTTTCTTCGTTTTTAATGATACGATAAATGTTTAACAATAAGACATATTATGGATTGATTTCAATATAGGTATTATTATCGTGGAAAATACATTTTTCTCTGGTCGTCCATTTTTTCCTTTTTTTTTTTTTTTTATGGTTTTTTTCAATCTCGTAGATATATTTGTATCCTATAAGTCGTGTGTTTTTTTTTATGTTTCGGGTGACAAAATACATTTAAACATACTTGTAACGTGATTTTCGAACGACCTTGAACATCAAAAATATGATAAAATTGTAATACAAGCGAGCCTAACTTGGCTCGCGAGCCAAGCGAGCTTAAATTAAGATAAGACACTTATCTCATTTATTTAATGAAGGTCAAGCAACGATCGAATATCACAATTTTTGGTGTTGGAAAAATAAATCGGAATTCTAATGAGTTCGAGATTACAAAGAAAAAGAAAAATAAAACAGAAGAAAAAATGAACAAACAATGAGATTTTTGTTTGTATCGAGTCAATCAATATCGCGGGTCCTTTTGTAAAACCATTTTAGGGTTATATGCATAATCCTTAAATAGAAGGGGGAATATCAGGTAGGATCAACTGAAGTAGCTAAGATTCAGGAACATCAGCAAGACATAGAAGAACAGGAAAACGACAACTGAAAGGCCCGAGTTTGTCCTTCGTTCACTAACATAAGCAATATAACCAGGTGCAACCACTTGCATTGACTACATACACCTCGCGAGACTACTACTACTCTTCTTCTTATTCTTCTCTCTTGCAGTATCAAATATATCTTTCTCTATATCTTCCCATCTCTTTCTTTCATTCTTTCTTTCATTCTTTTGGCCCTTCGAAAAAGCCGCAATATCCTTTTGCATTACTATCGTGTTAGATGCCGACCGTAAGGGATAAGTGCTACGGCAGAATGCAGGATGCAAAGTGTAGAATGCAAAAAGAACTGCTAGAAGAAGAAGAAGAAGAAGAAGAAGAAGAAGAAGAAGGAAGAGAAAGAGAGAGAGAGAAAATAAAGAATAAGTGTTCGTGGACTTGAGATGAACTTTCTACGAGTTACAAACCCTTTTCTGATTATCTTTATAACCTTTTCTTTTTTCTTCTTCTTTTTTTTTTTTATTCAAGTATAAAATCGTTCCTACGAATCAACGAGAAATAAGAAAACGACCAATGATAATTACGTTGTCAAGATAGTTTTATGATTTTTATTGTTTTTTTTTTTAAATCATTCCAATTTCGAATCGTTCTCGTCATCGTGATCGATAAAAATTGTTAAAGATTTTTTTTAACGTTATTATATTTTTCTATTTATTTTCTTCGCAGAAGGGTAAGAGACTTTTATTTACACCCATATATTATTTTTTTTCTTTAAATTTTACAAATAAATTCTCAAAAAAATTCTCAAAAATTTTGTCCTATCGCTAATTACATTTTTTAATTATTTTTTTTTGTTTTCTTTTGATAAGTTTCATTTTGAATTTATTGATATTAGCTGTTAGATTTTTGTTTTTTTTTGGAAAGCAATGAGTGTGATTGTTTTTTTGTTTAGAATTAAGGAAGATATTTAGATATAACTATCTACGTATTTGCTTACTATGAAGAAGATAGGATAGAATGGTTGGCGTTAAGGAGGCGTTGATAATCGATAAATATCCCTTAGTACCTGTTAACTCGGCCTCCTCGTAATTCCTATAACGAGCACTGGTGTATCATTATATAGCCAGTCAGGTTTCCTTCGATCACAAGTACACAGGAAGAAGGAAAGAGAAAGAAAGAAAGAAAGAAAGAAAGAAAGAAAGAAAGAAAGAAGAAGAAAGGAAGAAAAAGATCAAAGAAAAAAAGAATCACATAATTAATAGCAATAATTAATTAGGTAGACTTCGTTTCTTTTTAATAAGTATATATATATATATATGTGAGGGTGTGTGTGTATATGTATATATAAAGTATATCCCTTCTTTCTTTCAATCATTTCATTCTCATCGTTATTAAATAAATTCAAGATTGCTAATGGTATTCAATTATAATGATTGTACGATCGAAGTATCGTTTATCATCATTTGCTGTTATAATACTTCAATTGAATTTTTAAAAATGATTGATAAGATTACGAATGTTTTTTTGTTGTTGTTGTTGTGAATGATTTAAACTTGATTTTAATGTGCGAATATATGTATCTTATTTTCTCTCTTTCACTTATTTAATTATTTTTTCTTTTTATTCTCTATTATTTTCTATTGGCTATTTTTATTTATTTTTTTTTTTTTTAATTTAACACCAAGTAACACGTTAAATGTGTTCCTACAAAAAAATATCGTATCGTATGAAACCGTATTTATAAGAGACCCTTTATTCATTCATATGTTAATTATTTTCAAGTAATTTCATTTTGAAATATACGTTAATTAAAAAAATCCATGTTATCCAGTGCAATGTAGAAGTACAGTGTTTATTATATGAACAGCAATTATATGAATCGTGTTGTAGGAGGATTACCTGTCATTTATTTATGCTTTTCAATTTTGCACGTGTGTCACAGTATAATTAAATACGTAGGTATACGTTTTATCATTGATTATTTATTTCTTTTCTTCCGTTTAATTATTTTTCCTCCAACCACCTTGTTACTTCTTCTTCTTCTTCTTCTTCTTTTATTTTTCTGTTCCACTATTTTCTGATTTTCTCGATCTCATTATCACCATTCTTTCCTCGTCTCCATTAACGAGACATGAGACGAGACGAAAGGTGGATTCAGAAATGTCGTGAGAACGATCCTAGTATTCTCTTCCACTCGATATATATATATATATGTATGTATGTATGTGTGCATGTATAGAGACTTATATGTATGTCTGCTGTCCCCTTCTTTCTTTTTTATTCTCGGCAAGTACGGAATGCAAGCGTAGGTGGATTTACGTGGGCGTATTTCTTGTCTAGCCTAACGCGTGTGTCCCATGTTACGCATAGAAACTTAGGATATATTATTGTCTTTATGCCAATCTATAACACGTCATATTACTCTTAAATATGTATAGTTATATAAATAATTTCATTTCTTCGATGTTTTTTCTTTCTTTCTTTCTTTCTTTCTTTCTTCCTTCGTATAGCAGGAGAGAGGGGGAAGGAAGAAAGTTTCAAAGAAAAACGAACAAAAAAACAAAACCATTCTTAACCAAAATTATTCTTAACAAAATATTTATTATTAGATTTGATAAAATTAATAATATAATACAGTAGAGTTAATCGAAAGAGTATTTGTAAATCGTATACTATTTTATTGTCAATTTTAAACAATTAATAATATATGCTTATAATGCAATCTATTCAAAAAAATTTTCTATATAAAATAAACATATTTAAGAATAAATAAATCAATCAATCAATATGTAAATATATATATCTACATTTTTGTCTTATAAAAATTAGATTTAAACTTATTATATCACATATAATATTACATAAAAATATACGTATATAAAATCAAATCAATAATTAAAGATATTTAAATTGTCCTATAAGAATTAGATTTGAACTTATTATATCACGTATAATATTACATAAAAAAATATACAATAAATAAACATATCCAAACTGTCTTATAAGAATATTAGATAAAACTTATATTACACACGTATAAATGAATAATACAAATACGAATGTAATTGAATACAAACGAGAACTCGGATTGTGCGATGTGTGATATGTAAAAATTAAAAAAAAAAAAATAAAAAAGAAACAAGTAATTATGTCGTACGTGTAAAATGTAATAAATTTGTGTGTTTGTATGAATTTTCAGACGGGCCACATGAGAACTTCCAGCGGAAGTTACTTCATTAAACCTACCGAGCATTGGCGCGACAACGAGAAAGACTCAATAATGGCATCCTCATTGCAACATGCTATCTACCGGGTGCCTCCTGTCACCGAGTCAACATCATCCAACGACATTGACGAGGATCCTCCTGTTGGTGTTCGTAACTGTGCTGTCATTGGTAAGCTTCTTTTCTTTTGCTTTATTTTCTTTTCTCTTTTTCCGCAAGACCGAATTATTTAAAACAATGTTTTAATTTTTTTTTTTTTAACAATTTGTTTCTTCTTTTTCTTATAAAATTTATCCCGGACATGGAAAAAAAAAAACAAAAAAATATAATACAATTTCTTTAAATCCCCGACTGTATTTTATCGTTAAGTTTACGGGTGGTGAGTGAGGGGAGGGGAAAAGAAGATTTATTTTTTAAATCTTATATAATTATTAGTCCCGATTATTGTACGTAATTTTTATTGTAAATATCTATTACAAATAATATTTAATTTTCGATTGCAAAAAAAATGGCTTTATTAATTATATTATTTTTATTAACTCACAAAATTATTAATTCAACATCTATCAAAGTCGACGAAATATTTATTTAAAAAAAGAAAAAAGAAAAGAAATTCTAAAAATAATAATTAAACATTTAATTGGCTAAAACTATGTGAGAAAATGGATTGTCAGTGAAAAATATTACAATAATCATGTTTTATATACATTTTCGATATAAATACAATTATAATAAAACAATCCGTAGAGAAAGATATTATTTTATAAATTTATCGAGCCAACAATAATTTATTTATTACATACATAAACACACACATTTATATATACATTTAATAGAATATTGCAAGGTCTCGATATATCCATACATAAATACATATATATATATATATATATTAAGTAATGGAAATTATTTGGATATCGATCAAAGTATAATATAAGACAGACGACGTCCACACCTGTCGTACGTTTGTTCGAGCACGCGTTCAGAGATATCATATAAGAGTAACGAATTTATATGGGCGTAGGAAGAAGTTACACACATATACATATATACACACACATTCACCCGTTAACTTACACAAGAACTTTACAAGAAGAAGAGAGTCACAAAACAAAATCAACAAATAAACAAGAAAAAAAGAAGAGAAATCGAAGGAAAGAAGGAAGGGTTGGTTGGTTGGTTGGTGCATTCACCGCCAAAAAACAAATTAATAATGCATGCACTCAATCTTATGTACACACTCCACGCATACACATACGTATGTATATACACATCCCAGGAATTCATGCGCATGCACGTATGCACGTATATACTCAAAAATGTATTCACGCATACATACTTTTATATATATATATATATATATATATATGCACATACGTATGTACAACAAATCCTCTTTTCGGAATGAGTTTTATTCATGACCAAGCACTGTTCCTTTTAAACTGCCACTGTGTGTACAACACCGAGGGAAAATATTCGTCTCGGGGAATACGTATAATATAACATTCGTGAATAATAAATTGACGCGAGACGAATTCTTGAGGGGGAGACTGGTTGGAAACCGGTGCGGGAACGTACCAAGCTTATGCGAAGCTTATGCGAAGCTTATGCGAACACCAAGCTCGATTAAACGTTTCATTATTAAGGCGTTTACATTGTCCAAATGACATCAAATGTATTACATATATATATATATATATGTGTATATGTGTGTGTATGTGTATGTACCTATGCATTTAAATTTGTTATCGCTGATATTCCCAAAACGGGAAGTACTTCGTTTACACGCGAATTAACTTGAAATTTTCATACGCGTTGTGTTCATTTGTGATTTTTATTTCTCTACCTACTTTCATTTTTTTCCTTCCTCTTTTTCCTTTTTTGTTTTTTTTCTTCTTTTTTTTTTTTAACGATAATTTTAGTCACGTTTTCTCTTGATTTTTAAATGAAGGCGAAAGTGAATCGTTAAAAATGTGTGTGTACCACAAGGAAAATATGATGATGATGATTATTATTATTATTATTATTATTATTTTGATATTTATTTAAATTTCGATGAGAAGAGAATATATAATAATTTTTTAATACAAAAAAGTATTGAAAGATTTAGAAGAAATGAAATATTTATTATTATATTTTTCTAATTTTTTTTGTTTCTTTTTTTATACATATATAAATTACGAAAAACGACGTGGTGGGCCCAATCCCATAATCAAACAACCGTATATAATTGTTTTTAAATATAAGAAAGATTAAAACCGAACGAACCATCGGAGTGTTGAATTTTGACGTTTAACCGTAAGACAAGTTGGTCGACGAAACGTTTCGACATTTTTTTTGGTTTTGTTTTTCGTTGAAGGGCTGTCACACCAAGAGCTAGCCTAAATTCGTAAAGGTTTTCAAAAACGTTTTCATTCAGAAAGACCGACGACGGGAACTCATCGTACCGTTTCATCGCGATTTGTTCCGTCTCGACCGATATCAATTTCATTATTTTTCTTTCTTTTTTTTTCGGATTTATTTCTTTACTTTTTTCTTCCCAAAGAGATTACCCCCACCCCATCAGCAACCTCGTTCGTGAATTCGAGTGAATCCATTTTTTTGTAGGGCTGCGGGGGGGGGGAAGAAAAAAATTAGGAACAGAGAGAATACCGAACAAAAAAATTAGGAATTAATTATCTACTCGGAATAATGAAGAAAGAGATTGTTTATTTTAAAGAAAAAAAAAACAAAAAAATATCTGCCAGTCGCGATTTGTTTTCATTGCTTCGAAAAAATGAATAATGTTTAACGTATATATTAGTCAATTACAAAAATATAAATCAATTATGTCAAGTTATATCAATGGATTTCTATTAATACGTCAACATGTAATTTGATTATATCAATTATATTTTTAATAACCTCGAACTTAAATAAAATAATATTTATTTACTGACTGTTGTAAATAGACTTTAACACCCCTCCCCCCACACTTTCAAAATAAACGCTTTAAATATAAAGTTATAAAAAAAACAAACAAATGATGTAATTGTTTGAACGGAAAAAAAAAAATATATATGTAAAGAGAAAGAGAGAGAAAAAAAAATAAAAAAAATAAAACAATAGTGAAGAGATAATGTGACATGAATGAACGGAGTGGGGTAGGGTGTGGTGGGGTGTTGGAAGCCGATAATCGTAACCTAAGTATCAGGAATGATATCGTAACACGATCTACATCGAAGTTAAAACGTATACAACACACACAACATTAAAATACTTAATCTCATTTTTTTTCTCTCATATACGAGAGGAATGATTTCATTCATTTATAAACAACTTGAACAACAACAACAACAACAACAACAACAACAACAATATCAACAACAACATCACAGGAATCACCATAATCGTTATCATCGATCAGGAGTACGAGTGCGATCATGAACACCAGAAGTAGTATAGTAACAGCAACAAGATTCCTATATACAAAGAAACGACGTACCGATCTTTGATATCATCGTTCCTATTAGAGTTTCGAACCACCTTCACAACCTTGGATGAATTACCTCGATACACGTGTATACTCGTTGTTATTAGGGTGAATTAAAAGTTCGTGAGTTAATTGTGTTGTTTAAGAGATAAAGTAATTTTTCATAAAATTTAATTTAATTTATTATATTTCATTTTATTTTATAAATATTTATAATAATTTAATATACATTGAAATATTTAATAAATTAATACTAAAAAAATAATTGTATCAATTTATTTATTAATTTAAAATGCACGAACTTTTGACTTATTCAAATATACGTGTATACCTATATACCCACACATGCATATTATGCATACGTGTATATATAGATATAAAACATCCAGCCTACATCAAAGTGACAAAGAAAAAGAAAATCCATAAAAAGAAAAGAAATAAAAATGAAAAATAAAAACAATGAAAGTCGTCGTTTCGATGATGTTGATGATCCTGATCCTGAAGGAAGAATAATAAGAATAATAATAAGAAGAAAGCATATAAGGATGCAAATAAGGATGCATAAGGCCGGAAAATCGCAGCTTTGGAGATCGTCGAACCATGCTCGTTTCGTTCCCCTCCCCCTCCGCCCCTCCTCCACCTCCACCTTGTACAGCACCCCTCCCTGTCTCTTCTCCTCCTACTTCTTCCACCTTTCTTCGAGGAATCAGCCCTCCGGCATGGTAAACCTGTTAAGCTTCAGATGAGCCCGCAATCAGGCACGAATTTCGAAGGAACGAGGAACATTCTCTTTCCTTTTCTTTTTTTTTTTCTTTTCTTTTCTTTTTCTTTCTTTCTTTCTTTCTTTCTTTCTTAGTCACTTGTGTGTATCATCCTACGAAGAAAACTACCGTGTCCGTTCGTAACACACTCTCTATCTCTATCTCTTTCTTTTTCTCTTTCTTTCTTTCTCATGGTATTGGAATTCTACATGGGGAAACCGAATTCCTAATCCGTTTGGTTTCGATGATTAACATCGTAATTAAAGTACGTTACTCTCTTGTTCCGTCTAATGAGGATTGTTTATCATATATGATACATCGTTATCATGTGTAATTTCTATATTGATTTTTTGTTTTTTTTTTGTTTTTCGTTTAAATACAACGTCTTAGATAATCTTAATAAAAAAAGAATAAATAATAAGAGTTAGGATTGTAGATAAATAATATATATATATAGAATATTAATAATATTTTATGAATAATATTATTTTTATTAATTTATTATTTATTATTTATATATATGTATATTTTACATATTTATTGTTTTTATTATTTTTATATTTTATATTTATATTATTTATTATTTATAATAATATATATATATATTAAAGAGAGAATAATATATAATAAATAAATGGGAAGAAAAATATGTATGTAACAAAGGTAAAATGGGAGGGAAAAAAAAAACTATAATGGAGTACATAAAAGCGATTACGAGAATGTAATTACACAGCCTCCGGGATCTCTTTCTCTGTTCTTTCTTTACTCGTTCGAATTTCAATCGTTATTAACCTCCTCGATGGTATTATCGGACTACGTGATCGCAAACATGCTACGTACATACAAATCGAGCTGAAGTGGGAGGTGGAATATAGAAAAGAAAAAAAAAAGAAAAGAGAAAAAAAGATAGGCCGCCCTTGTTAAGGGCCCACCCTCGATGATAAAAAGTGACCCCCACCCACCCCATTGCCATACCTTTCCATAAAATCTCTTTGATCTTCTCTTTCGTAATCTTAATTTTCAACGTGGGTGCTGTCTTTGAATTTCTATGGGGGTTCGGGGAGGGGGAAGTACATTACCGAACAGGATTTCATTAACCCCAGGATGCGATGTATTTTATATTTATATTTTGAGATATACCACAACATCGTAACATTTAAATTGTTATAAGATTTTAGTAAATTTTACCTTTTGAAATGTGTTAGATAAAAATTAATTTTTCTTTTTATTAAATAATTACGCGCAATTGTGTTTTTGTATAAACATGCATTTCTTCCTATGATTTAAAAATATCCACCAATATTCCTATAAATAACGACCAAAAAAATTAAAGAAATATTATATTAAGGTATGAAAAAAAAAAAAGAAAAAGAAGAACAAAAAAAAAGATAACAATGTCTGAGGTACGTATATTTAAGCGAATAATACGATCGAGATAAATATAATATCAAAGATAAATGATCGATCGATCTATCGATCGATCGATCGAAGTTTGCAGACCGCACGGCGCCCGAGTAAGTTTGCGCTCGCGCGCACCAACACGTATATGAAACGTTTATCGATGAGAATAATGAGATCCTCATGTATGTATGTCTGTGTGTGTGTTTGTAAGCAAGAGATCGATCGATCGATATGTAAAAGTCATTGACTCGGTTTGATCGGCCCAGAATAACGGACGCTGTAATCGAGATCGAACTCACGCCACCATAATCCTATCTTCTTTCTCACATACACACATACACGTACACATATACACATATTTATATAAATATGTATATGGATTAGTACGGGCACATAAACATTTGAGATTTGTTCTGTCGTCTACTTCTTTATTTCTGTGAGAAGACTGACTCTGCGTTTGCAAAGATTGATCAAGAGCAAGCAATGGCCTGTTATTACAGGTTATGTTCGAAATGACAGACATTACTCGATCTCTTTCGATTATTATCGAAACGGTTTTGAAATAATCGATTAGCGTAGATAGTTTTTTTTTTTATATTATAAAAATAAATCCACTTTTGTGTTTATCCCTTGGTCACGCTATTAAAACTTGAAAACGAATTTACCGATTTCATTCATCATTTTTTATATTTTTTTTTTTTATGTTTCCTATAATATCTTGTAAAAGGTTTTATTACGAAATATTTCAAGAAATGTGTTTTGTTCAAATCAATATATGAGCCGTTTATTTTGAAAGTGGCATAAGTCACCTTTTTTTTTTTTCTTGAAAATGAAAAGATACCATTCAATTTTAATTAGTGTTGCCATTAATTCGATTTTTTTGAAAGAGTGACCTATGCCACTTTCAAAATAAACGGCTCATATTATTAGCGAATAAAAGAAATTGGATAACAATCGATTATGAAAGTGGGTGTAACTATAATATTATAATGTAATCGTTTATAAATTATATAATTCACAGGAATAATTTTTATTGTTAGTTGTTTTTTTTTGGTTTCTACAAAAAGAAAAATTCACATACGTAATATAAAAGTTGTAAAGCCGAAAATTATATGTAATTATATTGAAGAGTATAATATCGTTTGCAAATATTTTAAATTATCATACGTAATAAAAAAGGTAAATAAAAATTTGCTTCAAGTTAATTAAGAGAAATCGAACATAATTGATCTTAACTCTCACTGAAAAGTTTTCAAATCTTCCGCCTGTTTTCCGGCTCGATTCGAGTATCCAATGATAATAATCATTGGAAAGTTATCTATCTTACCTTGTAATTTTCTTTCAGTGAAAGTTTCTTTTAGATATTTTTTATATTTATCAATATAAATCGATATTTTTGTTAGAAATAAATCAAATCTCTTTTGACACATATAATACTTAAATATTTTATGTATTATATAAAATAACTATCTCTTTTTATGTAATTATTATATAAAAAAATAAAAAAAGACATTTCGATAAGAAATCCATACCCAACACAAAATAACGTACCATAATAACTCATAAATAAATAACAAAATAATGTATTAATAATATAATTTAACGATATAATAAAAATAAATTTTTTTACAACAGTACTTATAGTTACATCAAATTTAATAAAAATATAACGATTTATATTTCTAATAGAAAATTAATAAAATATATATAAATTTAATAAATTAAAAAAAATTTATATATCTGAGTATTGAAAAAGGTGATTACATTTTTTGCAATAATAATAATATCAATTGGAAAATTAAATACTCCTAAAAGATATTTCTTTTTATTTAAGTATTTTCAAACAGCGTTATTACAAAAAAATATTGATCGTTCTAAATTGACAACACACATACACACACACACATATATATAAAATACACGTATATGTTTTATAAAATGGCGCGTATAAATTATTCGTAATATTTTTTTGTGCTTTTTTTTTACTGATAAAAATCGAAGAATAAAGAATAACAATCAAAGAGAGGAAAGGAGAAATTCTCAAAAATATACGCAGGCGCGTTTGTAAAAAAAAAAAAGTAAAAAAGAAAAAGAGAATATATTATATGGTGTATACCCAAAGATAAATTCTGATGAGATTGGTTTTGAAAATTATTCGATAAATCGCTTGACGCCCGTATGTATATAAGAATGTTTCTTTCTTAAATCTCTCATGTTAGGAAAGGGGAATTTGTGTTCTCGCTAGAGCAGCATGCTTTACCTCCGACCCTTGAGTTCGCTTTCTCGTTGGAATTCCATAATCTTTTCGATCGGTTATCCGACGCTCACGAACTTCTCTCTCTCGTGCCACGTTCTCTCCGATTTTTTATAGTAGAATTACGTTCTAAGAGAGATCTCATAGAAAAACAGATAAAAATGGAAGAAGAAGAAGAAAAAGAAGAAGTAGGGGGTGTATCGGTGGAGGTGGGGGTGGGGTTGGGTCGATTCTATCAGATACGTTGTATATATATTTATAATCGTGAATTAAAAATAAAATTTCGAACGATGGGAAGAAAAGATTTGCAGATTTCAATGTTGTTTCTTTTTTTTTTCATTTATCACGATTTATTGCCAATTATTTTTCGACAATTGAAAGTATTTTTTTCCGTTTCTCACTCTACTCCTAAATAATACTTTAAAATAATTATTTTTAAAACTGCGTATTTAATTTGTGTAAAATTGTACGCAAATGCGTAAATTATTTTCTATTATATAATCAGGTTTTTATTGCACAACTTACAAAGTTTTTAACAATGTCTTATCATTATTTCACTTATATTTATCTCACATTTTTGAATTATTTTCTATTATTTTTCTATATATACCTATATATCTCATTAATTATATAAATATAAAATTTGTCGTTCAATCGATTAAATATAATTTTCTTATTTGTCATCAGACTCGTTCCTTAAAAAAAATTAGATCATTATTTAAAATTCAAACACATATACACGTGTTTGATGCGTTTAATAATGTTTTTTTTTCTTTTTATTATGAACGTATATCGATATTTTTTTTTTAAATTTCCTTTTACTTTATTTTTAGTTTTTTTTTTTGTGTATAAAACCAGGGATAATCTCCAACGGTACGAAAATTTGTGTTTGAAAGCAATTGATATTAATTTATTTTTTAATAATCAATGTTTTATATATGAATGATAAACACATCAAAGTATCTTTTGATGATCATCGTTTAATTTATATGATACTTTATTTCTCGATCAGATTTGATAGAAGTAAGTATTAAGAGTATTATAAATTTAGTTGGCAGAGAGAGAGAGAAAGAAAACTAACATAAGCGTTTTCTCGATGATGATGATGATGATGATGATGATGATGGCGATGCGTGAAAGATATCCTGAAAATATATCTTAAAGGCGTCTTTGTTTGCCCTGTAACCGGAATAGACACGCATCTTTCACCTTGACACGAAAGAAGTTTATATAAATGTGTGTCGAGAAACCTTTTTTTCTTTTTTTTTTTAAATGCCATTTCAAAAAAATTAATTCCAACTTTTAAATTCGTTTAAATCTTATAATAGAGATATAATTATATGATTGTAAGATTTTAATTTCAACAATAAAAAATTAATGTTCGTACACATTTGTTAATTCATATAATTAAACGTATAAATAAATATACGTGTAAACGTGTATTTGTGTATTATACGTATGCATGAATATATATTTTAATATAGGAACATATATGTATGGATGTATGTTTGCATATATTCCTGAAATTAAACATTTACGTATTACTTATAAATATATAAATATATTTTTGTGATATTAAAGTGAACGAGTCATGCCAATTTGTTTATAATAATAAAAAATAAAATCGTTCATTTCTGCAATAAAATGCATATCAATTTTGATAATTCATTCGAATAATTTCAAAAATGAAATTTTTGCGTATAAGAATTAAGAAAGTGTTCGTGCATTACAATAAAATATCAATTATATCACTCATTATAAAATATACAATATTCACATTGATAATTTGTATAATAATAAATTCGTGTAATTAAATTTGTCTTTTACGTATGCGTATGTACGTGCGATGAATATATGCAATGGTATAAAAAAAAAAGGGAGAAAAAGAAAAAGTACGAACGAAGTAGAATAAGAATAAAAAAATCAAGAAAAATAGAAAGAACGAAAATACTTGAGGAGAGTGAATCTTTTTTTCTTTTTTTTTTTTTTTTTCACAAGCATCCATCATATCGGGGACCACTTTCGCAGCTCGTAGATTAGAAAAGAGTATAATTTTCTTCTCCACGTTAGGAGCCCCGAAGGCGCCAGTAGGCGTCAATAATATCGACGAGCCTGTTTGTCTGCCACTGTCTAGATACTTATAAAACCTTTTTGAATCAATCTTTCTTTCTTTCATTTCTTATAATTCTTTTTCTTCTTTTTCTTTTTCTTTTTTTTTCCTACGTGTATATAATATATAGACATTTAATCGTATATAATTCTAGAAATATAAATAATCGGAAAATTATTTAAACCCCACCACCCATACAAATTCCATTTGTAATCTGATCGATGAAATCAATTTTTCTTTTTCTCGGACCCAATGATTAAACCAGAAGAATTATTTAACCTCCGCCAACAAATTCCATCATCTATCTGATCTCTACGAAATCGCAAATTGTTTTTTTCTTTTTTTTCTTCGATCAAATGATCAAACGCGAAAGTTATTTTACTACCTCCCACCCCTTCGTCAATGAACAAATTGCATTACGAATCATTGGTATTTATTATTTCTTTTTTTTTTCCTATCTTCAAACGAAATGATCAATAGGAAAATTATTTTATCCTCGTTTTAACAAACAAATTATACTATTACCAATCGTCATCATCAATGATTCCGTTTAATAAAATTGATTTCTCGTGTATCGAGTATAATATATATATATTGTAAAATTATTTTACCCCCACCATTAACCAGATTACCAATAAAATTCAATGAAATATCTTACTCTTCCATAAACCATAAATCTTTGTCGCAATTCCTTCAAAACAATTTCTTTACTTGGAATTCTAATAAAAACTGTATGAAACTTTAAATTCCAATGAGAAAAAAAAAAATATATTAATAATAATAATAATATATTATTTTTATATCTTTCTTTTTTTTTTTTTTTTATTATCGTTATATTATTTCGTTAGAAAATCGTTCGATCAATCGATCGATAGATCAATTATTTCCTCAGATCGTTAATTTTCTATCTCAAAGATGCATCGACACTTCTGTCACTTATAATGTAACAAACTTATCTATACGTATGTATATATACATATATGTGTGTGTGTATGTGTGTGTGTACTTATGTACGTTGAATCAATCGATATGATGTGGGTTAATCGATTTCATGAAAGAATTTGCGCAATCGTTGCGGATCGTCGGACAAGTTATCGAAAGAGAGCGGAAGATCGATCTCGCGTGCAGTCAGGGTCGTATTCGTATTTTTCAAGGCCTTAATCCTATGCAACATATCATTTCTAAACAGATATATTTTATTTTTCATTCGAATTTGTTTTTTTTCCTTCTTTTTTTAAATTTGTCGAGAAAACAAACGTCGATATTGAAACACACATTTGATCGTTAATTTTATGTAAGTAAAATAGCAATATTACATAACTCTCTCGTGTTTCTGTTATATGTATATATACACGTTTTATACGAATTGAATAAAAATATTATATAGAATTTTGTTTTTGTTTTTTTTTTTTTTTTAAATTGAAACTTAAGTAATGAAAATTATTGAAAGATTGTTACTTTTTTATAAGTCAATTAATTGTTTATCTCGTCCAAAAATAAAATTATTAATAAATGTGTCTCAGAAAGTCATAATAAAAAATTTTCAGTTGCTGAAGTAGTCCCGATAAAGAAACGAAACGTTCAATGAGATCAAAACAAACGTTCTAAACAAAATTTTTAACCTGTCCAATTTCCCTAAGACACATTCATTAATAATTTTATTTTTTTTTTTTATGATTTGCTTGTAACAAATGTACAGTTATATAAATATATATATATTACGTATGCATTATAAATAAAATGATAAAAAGAAAAGTAATTGAATTTTTATACGAAATATTAATTATTACAAAATTTATTTTCACAACTCCTCTATATTTTTTATATTGATACTTATACTTATCATTGTAATGCATCACGTTAACGTTAATGTATCACCACCTCAGTAAAAAATTACTTATAATTCTTACAGCAAATTCATTGTATTTTCTTCTATTAATAATCAAAAAAATATATATATATATAAGAGGACCATATGCTCGAAAATGTGGTATCCCCCCGCTCCCCCGCCCACCACGAAGAGTAATCATGCATCTTATGGTTTGTTCTTACGGCCCTGTTTTACTGCGTGCTCGCATATCAGAAAATTCGAAACGAAAAGCACTCTGACGCAATGATATATTATCTATACAAGTCCTTTAACAGTTTTCTCTTCTAATAATAAATAATATCGAAATAGAAACGATGCATATTAATCGATCGGACAACTCGATCAATCGATCGGTGCAAAATCACGCGTCTACAACGAACACGTATCTTATGGTTCTTTTTTCTTCCTTTTTCTTTCTTTTTTTTCGGGGAGGGTTCTTTTTTATTTCTTTTGTTTCTTTTCTTTTTATTATTATTATTTTTTTGTTTTGTTTTTAATTCTTCATATTATACCAGTTAAATACGTTGATCGACAACCGTATTAAAACTTTGCAATTATGTCAACGCGTAGTTAATCGTTGATCGATCTATCGATTTGATTAAAGTTTTGTTGAAATTTCATTTCATAATATTTCTATGCGTGTGTGTTTTAAAAACACTTTTATACGCGTAAGATACGTATGCGAGTGTGTAGGTAAGCAATTAAGTAAATAAATTTGCGTGTGCTTGTATTATTTCTATTCAAAAGATTTCTAAAAAAATGTTTTTTTATTTATCCAACTAGAATTATTTCATTTTAGAGTTTCACGTATTTTTATCGCAAATTTTTATTCCTTCTTATTGTTAATTATATTGTCATGATCATAAATAGAATGAACCCAAATATTCAGGTTTTTCATCGAACAGATATTTGGTGTGCGTTGACAAACGATCATGCGAATCTTGACATTGTTCAATTTCAAATTTTCACGATAATATACAGATATACAGGTAACACGGTAGATAGGTTCTTATTATTATACGAGACTCACATTTAATTATTTTAATATAATTTAATTTGTAAACATGTTAAACACGAATCATGTTAAATCAGTATTGTCAAAAAATGTTTCACAAAGATTTGTCGGCAATTTTTTTATACTGTTATAAAATACCGTGTTGTAAAAAGGTTATCAACCAGTATACTAAAACATACAATTTCTCTTCATTTTCTTATTTATAATATGATTTGTTATATTAATAATTTACAGATTACAATACAGATGAGGAGGCACCAATTTTATTAAGGGACGACAATTCAGGAGAAAAGATTTACGTTGGTGATCGTCCAAGAGAACGTAGATCGTTAACGGTGAAAACGTCGATGGATTATTTTAAAGAGGATTACGATGGTGATGGTGGTGGTGGTGGTGGTGATGGTGTTAGTAGGAGTAGGAAGATCAGGAGAGAGGAAAATTACGCGGAAGAGGAATTCACGCAATTCGTCGGTCACAGGGAACATCGTAATTCTCTTCGGGACAGCCGGTATGTATCATATTTTTATTATTTTTATTATTTTTCTTTTTCTTCTTCTTATTATTATTATTTAAATTTTATTTTCATAATTTCTTACTTAATCGTTACATAATATTCTCCAGATATCCATATATAAATTTATATTCTAAGGAGATAATGTTTGAAGTATGAAAATTGAGATTTGATATCAAAGTAAAATATTAGAAAAAAAAAAAAGAAGGATTTTTTTCTTTATTAAATTTCATTTTAATACCTTTCTATAATACTGTAAAATATGTGTTTGTTTTCTCTTTTTTTTTTCGTTTTAAGGTTTATCTAAATTATACAATTTAATACCAATTTATATTTATACATATATATAAAATTATACATGCATAAATATATATTTTATATAATATAGGTATAATTTCATTACAATATATCAATTTGATTAAAAATTTTAACATATATACATATACATATATATAGATATATATATATATATACGTACTTTCTTTTAAATAAATTGTATTGTATGAATACGTTTCTATATCCGTAAGATTAGAAAATAGGTTATAAGAAAAAAATCAATCCTTTATGGGTTTAGATAAATGTATACAAAGATATAGATAGATAGATAGATAGATACATATACAGTTCGTTACGTTTCATTCACGGTCTGGAGAATTGTGTAACGTATAAATATGCGTATAGCATGAAGCCGATACAAGATACCAGCAAAACGCAACACGCTATCTTGCATCATAAAGCATGCATACATTTGGAGGGTTAACATTCCTAGGATAGAATTTTCTATCTTTTTTTTCTTTTTAATATAAATTTATTTCATTTTCTTGTGCTTTTTTTTTTTATCTTTTCTTTTCTTTTTTCATTTCTAAAAACAACCTATTCACCTTTTCCCTCTCTCTATCTTTTCATCTATCTATCTATCTATTTATCTATTTATCTATCTCTCTCTCTGGAAATTGTGATATCGTGCCTTAGGTATTACTCCGTCGAGCGCAGACGAAATTATCCTAAGGAGGGATATCTCCAGGACTCGGAAATGGAATCTGATCCTTTCGTGGCTTGGAGACCGCAACGTGCATTACCGCGAGAATATTTTATCGAGATTATGGTAGTAGCGGATGAGAAGATGGCCGAGTATCACGGCGAGAATCTGGATAGTTACATTTTAGTATTGATGAGCACGGTAAGATTATCTTACAAGTTACTTTCTTATCTTATTATTTTCCTACTCTTTTTTTTCTTTTTTCTTTTTTTACAAAAAAAAAAATACAAAAGAATAAGAACAAAAATTTGTATTTACCATTTGTATATATATCTCATGAGTGTGTATGTGTGTGTGTATGTGTGTGTGTGTGCGTGAGAGAGAAAGAAAGATACAAAAATCAATATTTAATGCGTAATCTATCTTACGTATAAAAATGAAAAATAAATATTCACAATATTCTGACTTCCCTATATCTTATACGATAAATAGTTATATAAATTCAATAGATGAACAGAAAAAGATAAAAAGTCATATATATATATATATATACATACATATCAGTATTATTACTTTTATATACGTGTGAGAAAGAAAGATAAACGCTCAATATTTTGACTCATCTATCTTATATGTTTGATATATACAATAGATAAAAAAAAAAAAAAAAAAGGAAGAAGAACAAGAAAATAGATAGAAATAAATATTTGACGTTGGTCTCTCTTCTCACCTAAATATATATATATATTGCTCAAATATAAAAGTAAGAAGAAAAAGAAGATGATATCCTTGAAAAACAAAACGTCAAGCATAAAGAAGGACCATCGATCTTGTAAATCCGTAGACGTTATGTCGCATTCGTTAAATATTATGCAAATATGTAGACCTGTAGTCTCTCGACACCCACTGTCCTCCACCCCCCTCCCAAAGTCTAGCATATATATATATATTTGTTCCTAAATAATCTCACATTCTCAGTTGTGGTTAAGGTAAGAACCCGGTGAAGAACTTTCGACCATTAGTCATCTTGTATCAAGACAACCGTATATAAACGTGTAAACCTCCTAACCATGTACCAACTTCCGTCAGTGAAATTTGATTATTTGTAAAAGTAAGTAGCTACTTTACTCAACTAGTCATTCTATAGAGAGTCAACAGAAAGATAGATAGATAGGTAAATAGATAGATAGATAGATAGATGGATAGATAGATAGATAGATAGTTAGTTAGTTAGAGAAAGAAAGAGATAAGAAAGAGAGAGAAATATAAGAGAAAAGAAACTTTGATTTATATGCTGGAATATGTAATGGGAGTTTGTCGTTGATTCAACTACTATAATTCATATTATTTTATCTTCTCAGATTAACAGGTGCTTCTTATTTTTTATTTTTCTTTTTTTTTTTTCGACTTCTCTATATCTATCCTTCTCTCTTTCTTGTATTTCTTGTCTTTCACATACACAGACGTATACACACACACACACATAACACACATTTATATTAATCTTTCTCGTGGGAACCAATAAAAAAGAATAATATCAATGGAGAGAAAGCCATTAACGAATCTAGTCGTCCGTATAATAAGCTTCCTCTCTCTTTCTTTCTTTCTTTCTTTCTCTCCCTTTCTCATTCTTTCTCTGACTCTCTCTTTTTTTCTTTTCTTTTTTTATTCGTCGGTAAGAAAGATTAATGGAAATCGATAAAAGGGACTTATGAATTTAAAGGGACTACCATATCGAAAGGTTTTATCGAAGAAATTATTAATAAATAAAGAGAGAGAGAGAGAGAGAGAGAGAGAGAAAGAGAGAGAAAAGGAATGCACTGGAGATGCATCGGCAACGAAAAATCAAATATAAAAATGAATTTCGATATGATCTGTTTGTTGCTAGTGATAAAAAACTTTTGTACTACCAACTTGTATAAAAGTATAATATAAGTACTTATATACATATACATATGTATGTACTTACCTACCTCAGTGTTTTATAAATTATTAACATTTTTCTCTCTTTTTTTTTCTTTTTTTTTCTTTTTTCTTGTATCTTTTCTCATTCGAACGAATGGAAATATATTCATGTATAATAAAATATAAATCGAGTATTGAATCATATTAAGAGAGAAAGAGAGATAGAGAGAGAGGAATTAAAGATATTTAAATTAAAAAAGAAAAAATATTAGAAAAATTTTTCTAAGATTTTGATAAGATTTTAATGATACTCAATAATATATGGGTTATCCTGTAAATGACGATTTGAATTTTTCATTTTTTTCTTCTTCTTCTTCTTCTTCTTATATAACACACAATTTGTAATATGTTTCTCTTGTTTTTTTTTTTTATAATCATTTTTTAATTTCTAGTACAAGGGAATTTATAATACCTTCTTACGATGTTTTTTGCAATTCTCTCTTTTTTTTTTCTTTTTGTAATTTTTTCATTCTTCTTGTTTTCTCGTTAGAAGCACGCAAAGATGAAGACATATGTATATATATATGTATATACATATATACGCACGTGACGATTAAAAAATTCTTTTGTACGTCGCGTGCCATATTTCATCAAGATCTTTCTCATGTCTTATATCATTTGAAAGAGAAAAATAAAAAGAGTAAAGATCGAAAAGAAGAAAAAAGAAAAGTAAAGAAAAGAAAAGTAAAGAAAAAATAAAAAAAAAAATAAATTATTTATATATATATTAAAGAGAGAAAGATCATAATGCTCGTTTTGAGAAAAGAAAAAATTATCTTGGTAAAATTATCTCTAATTTATATATATACGAATATTCTATTAACCGAAATAATTGATAGATAAATCTCGTTCACGTTGAATTTAAATGATAGTAAATGACACGGATAGGACGATGCAAATGTATTCAACTCTTCTCTCTTCTACTCTCTTTTCTATATTATATTATCAGCAATTAGAAAATGAACAAAAATAAATAATATTGAAAATAAAAAATGACAAAATAATTGAGAAGATTTTATCAGCGATTAAAATGAAAAATAAAAAATAATGAAACAAATGACGGACCAATTAAGAAGATTTATCGTCAAATAAATAAATAATTAAATAAATAAATAAATAAAGATAGAGAAAAAACTAATCGGAAGATATTCTTATCATATTTTTTTATCTTGTCACAGGTAAAACGAATAACCCCCGTTGTTTGTTTTTTTCTTTTTCTTTTCAATTTTTTTTTAAACTTATTATTATTATTATCATTATCGTATACTACATTAACTATCGTATCCTAGGCGCCGCTTTCAAAAGTAGAGTAACAGGCGTGACTTGTGTCGACTATGGAAAAATTACGTGTACGTTGGATCGGTCGTATAAGATAAACCTACTTACTACTTACTTGGCTTTCGATACATCCTACGCGTGATCTAGTTTGTACAAAACGATTAGGTTAAACTCCGATCATTGTGTATTTTCTATCGTCTAATAATTATATAATAAAAAAAGAGAAAAAAAAAAAAAAGAGAAACAAACAAACAAACAAACAACGCGAAACTATTTATTGTCTCATCAAAAAAAATTGTATTATAATAACAAAAATATAATATATCATATACTTATAATAATTATAAAATCAATTGATAACAGTACGAACGATTAGACTAATACGTATCGTTAATTATAATTTTTGTCATGTAATAGTAGCAATAACATTTTATTTCAAAAAAAAAATAAAGATAAAATATAACGACGTTTCCTGTCTAATAAAAATTATCAACTATATATATATAAAATTAAAATAACTATAAACTGAATTGGTGAAAGTTTCTACGACGATGATTTATAGTCTTTCGATACAAATTTATACTTTCCAACTGCTGTAACAAGGGGACACATATATACACATGCATACGTTGTGTTATCTCTTTCTCTCTCTCTCTCTCTCTCTTTCTATCTTTTTTCTTTTCTATCTTTGTTTCTCTTTCTATGCTATCGTGTTTTATTTGCGATGGTACATCAAGGTAGTTACCGGCAGATAGATAGTATTACACAGGTGTAAGAACACCGATAACAATACCATCCCACACGACTCGCGAGTAAATACACCTCTTACGTAAAAACAGTAGTAACCCCATCATCATAATTTAGTATAGTTCTTTTTTCTCACTTTTCTCCTTTTTTTTTTTTTATCGCACTTTCATTTTTAGGACGAAGGAAAATCATTATTTGTCCTTCTTTTTTGTTTTTATTTTTATTTTTTTTTTCTTATCATAGAAAACACATCCTCGTATGAATAAAAAAATTAAAATTTATTATCTCAACGTAGAAATATTTAATAACCGTAGGTATAATCATCTCCCCCCCCCTGTAACCCCCATTTACTTTTCGCCATTTCATTTTTTCTCTTTCCTTTGTTCGTTAAATAATTTTGTAGTGTTTCTTCGTTTTTTTTTCTTTCTTTCTTTCTTTTCTTATTATTTATTTTTTTATCATTAGGAAAAAAATGTATACGATTATTAAACTAATTTAATCTAATTTAAAAAAAAAACAAAGAGAGCAATATTTTCTAACAAAAAATATTTCCCCATTTTTTTTTCTCCTCTAAACCACCTCCACCCTCCCGCTCTTCTTATTTTTTTTTTTTTTTATTTATGTTTAAATATATTGATACAAATACAATTGTGTTTTTTTTTCTCTTTAAAGTACGAATAACAACAAATAATAAAATTCGTGTTTTTAAAATGTTTTAACAACCAACAATATGGATGTAATATAAAAGAAAAACTTTTCGTTGATACATATTTTAAAAACGAATGAAAACGAACGAAACGATGGGGTAGGGGAGAGTGGGGAACTAGGGGAGGTGAAAGGTAGGGACACATTGATTGGATTTGGATTTGGATTTGATTGAAGAAGAAGAAGAAGTCGAGTTTGTATCGATGTTAATATAAACGGTTAAGAAAGAAGATTGAATCATCCAAGACGGGGCGTGGGCTTGCAGATGCTTATTAGTCGTCGTCGTTGTCGTTGTCGTCGTCGTGAAAGCGAAGCTTGACTTGAATTCGTGGGATGTTGTATTCGTTGCATCCTGATCTCTCTAAAGAGGTGCGGTTTCGCGTGGTCTCGCGTGGGATATTATTATTTGTACACACACAAATCCACACACACGTACACAAACACACATATATATTTAACGATATTACAAACGATGATAATAATTGCAACGACAGTATCTGTCATAATTATTCATTTCTTTTAAAATATACATTATATAAAATAATAAAATAATAAAATAAATAAATATAAAAAATAATAAACGTGCATGAACTTTT
>NW_014569577.1:66057-82819 GCF_001313835.1 Polistes canadensis
AGAGAAAAAGAAAATAAAAAAAATTAATGAACAAAAAAAAGAAAAGAATTCACGCGGACGAATGGACGTCTAATAATTCACCTGTAAACGCGGTGAACAGGCGGGGGTTTGGGGGAGAAGGGGTTGGGTCATTTATCCTAGATTAAATATGGTTATACGAATCCATGTATATGTATGAAGATCGATGACGACAATTAAAAGTTGATCTATCCTTGTTTTGAAGAATAGAGAATCGGTGGTGGTGGTGGTAGTGGTGGTGGTGTTGGTATTAGTATTAATAGAAATGGCAGAAACGATTAATAATGATTGTTACAACAGTTGGATAGTTAGTAGTTACATATTAGCAGTTTCTCTCATGTCAGTGTTTCGTCAGAGTCGTCCAAACGTGACCAAGTTGTCCAACGAGATTTCTCATAAGGGGGACAGGAGGGGGTTGGTAGGGAAAGATAAAAAAAACGACAAAATATGGATCAATCGATCAACCGATCGATCGATCAGTTTTTTTTTTTTTTTGATCTTTATACCTTTTCCACTTTTTTTTCGAAAACCAAGCAAGTAAATGATAATAACTGTCCTTGTGTTGCAATCTATTGGTATAACTGTATGTATACGTGTATAATGTGTATAATGTGTAAATGTGTGTAATGAAAGGGTTATCCTTCTTTTATAGGAACGATTAGGTATGAATTTACGGTTGTAGAAGATGATAAAGTATATATTTTTCTTTCTCCTTAAGTTAATAAATGCAAATGAATCTATTTATACATTGTATTTACCATCTGCACTTTGCATAGAAATAATATTTTGCGATAAGCGTGTTTTTATGTCAATACTTATTCATATTTATCCTATTTAGATTGATTGTTAGTTACTTATTTTTGTTCTTTTTGTAAATGACGATGATAGTTTGTAAATGAATTATTGATATAGGTCGATATACTTTAAAATTGTGACAAAATAAATAAGATAATTAACCGGATGATATTAGAAATGGGTATAAAAATATTTTGAAGTATTGATACAATAATTCTTCATAAAAAAAAAAAAGATAATATGTTAACATATATATATTATATATATCAAGACTGTTAATGTGTTAACAATAATTATTTATAAAACTGTTAATATGTTAACAAAGTTAAAACCACTTTAAATCTACTCTTATTACAATTATATATATATATTATTTTTATTTTATTTTTCATTAATTTTTGTGTTCCATTCACATGACAGGTTTCCCGAATTTACAAGGACCGATCAATTGGAAATCCTGTTAGCATATTCGTAACAAAAATTGTACACGCTGACAAAGTGTTTGGAAAAAGTTATGACGATAATTATGAGGTAACTGCTATAGACATGTTGAATCAATTTTGTCGTTGGCAAAAAATTAACAATCCCGATGAACCATCACCAGAACATCACGATGTGGCATTACTTCTTACCAGGTTTGTTAAAATACAAATTCACACAAAGAATCGAAAGTATTCCTAAATGATTTCTTTTTCTCAAACCCACCCACCCCTACCCCTTATTTTTTTAAATAATTTTTATTTTATTTTCAAATCAAACCTATAATATATAATGAACAATTATTTAAATGCGTATACTTAGATGAACCTTATATCCCAAAATACCTAATTTTATTTCTTCTAATATTATAAACTTAGAAACTTTTGAATATTAAGTTAAATATATATATATATATTTTTAGACATAACCTGTGCCTTAATCCTGGAGGAATACGTTGCGATACACTTGGTCTTGCCGAATTAGGCAAAATGTGTTCCCCAGATGCGTCCTGTGCAATCGTACAAGACAATGGTTTGGCTGCAGCGTTCACTATAGCTCACGAAATCGGTCATGTGTAAGTAAAAACAAATAATACATTTCATTTATTAATTTTCAACATGAGATAAAATATTTTTATTTATATGTAAAAAAAAAAGCTATAAATACATATATTTTATTTTAATTTATTGTTTATATATATATATAGTTTAAACATGCCGCACGATGACGATTCCAAATGCGACGAATTTCGTAATCATTCGAGAATACACAAAGTCATGTTCAGGATGCTGGACGATGAAACCTTTCCTTGGGAATGGTCTAGATGTTCACGTCATTACGTTACAGAATTTCTCGAGTAAGTAGAACATAGATTATCAAAATGGTCAAAGAGATCGGTTCTATTTGAGGGTCACCCTGTATAATAATCAACGCGAAACGTTCACCCTCTTTGGAAAGTTCAACTTCTTTCTTGG
This sequence comes from Polistes canadensis, assembly GCF_001313835.1. Lineage (NCBI taxonomy): Eukaryota > Metazoa > Arthropoda > Insecta > Hymenoptera > Vespidae > Polistes > Polistes canadensis. Next base: position 68,325 of record NW_014569577.1, read on the forward strand.
ACAGTCGTATACAGTGTGACGATGATGATGACTCATTTATCGCTTAACTCAATAAGGAGACACTTTCTTGTTCTCTTATATACGAGGATTAAATAAAAGCTAAGAGAATGATTTGTCTCTGCCAAAGATAATAATAATAAAAGGAAAAGGAACAAAAAAAAAAAAAGAAGAAGAAGATGATGATGAAGAACAGAATAACGAATCGACTCAATTTCAAAAATGTTGCAGTAGTTACTGTCATCGTCTATTTGAATTGACCCAACGAGTTATTACACTTTCGTTCAATGTAAAAGAATGTTTCACGAGTCGAATCATATTGGAATATATTTCTATACTTCTTTTTCTTTTTTCTTCTCAACAAAACATACTTACTACTGTATTATTTGGGTATCATAGAAAAGAAAAAAAAAATAATTTCAACTTCCGAATTTTCGTTTTTTTCTGATATAAGATATTATTGGACGTAGAATGTTTGCCGTTAAAACTCATGTTTGCATTGTTTCACGTAAAATAAGATTTCTTCTAATAGAAATACATATATATTTTCAAATTGTGTTGTCCGATACAGTAGGAATATAAAATGAAAAAATAAAAAAGAAAAAACATTAACGTTATTCGATTATAGTGTCAGATAATATAGAAGGATTAATCGCGTATTTATTAAAAGATACCAATTTCATCTTATAATAGAAAACACACATTCGTAGAAAGGTTGAATGAATTCAGTTCGGTCCCGTGAGCACTGTATAAAGTGAGCCAGTGTTACAAGTTTTTCTCTCTCAAAGCAGAAGAGAAGAGCTTCCTTTGCTTCTCCCCGCTTAGGAATCCGGTTTCGCGAGATTCTAACTGAAGAGTTCTTTTACCGAGCACAGGGTGTTGTTTCGTTCATTTCCAAAAGTTATACTTTAATTTAATTAAGATCGAAAATCGAACACGATAATAATATAGAAATTCATTTTCTCGATAGAAATTTCATGATATATAATATAATACATAACTTTTAAAAGACTAATCTCTATAATATAAAAATGACTTTTGTATTGAATTTGATAACAGAACAGATCGTGCCAACTGTCTATTGGATGAACCCAGCAAGAGTATACAAAAACCAGACGCAGCACGACTACCGGGAATTGATTATTCACAAAACAAACAATGCGAATTGGTATTCGGTCTAGGATCGAAGATTTGCCATGACATGGTGAGTAATGGTAAGTCACAAACGTTCCTTCGAACGATTACAGAATAAGGAGTAAATTATTTTAACTTTAATTAACACTTTTCTATCAAGAAATTAAGAACAAAAAAGAAAAAAAAGAAAAAAGTCAATAAATTAACAATTTCTAATTGATTGATCGATGTACGCGTACGTAAAAAAAAAAAAAAGTAAATGAAACAATTGGTCGATTATCGGCCAGTCAGTGTGCAGGACACTATGGTGTACCGTTCCAATGTGGGACGACCTGTGTCACACAGAACACACACCCTGGGCAGATGGTACAAGCTGTGGTAGAGGAAAATGGTGTCAACGTGGTGAATGCGTATCGAAAATGGATTTAAATCCTGTTGACGGAGAATGGGGTCCATGGGGTCCTTACGGGGAATGTTCACGCACCTGTAGCGGTGGAATTAAGAAAAGATATCGGGAATGTGATAATCCACCACCACAAAATGGTGGAAATTATTGCGTGGGTGAACAAGTCAATTACGAAAGTTGTGGAACTAAGGAATGTCCACCTGGTAGTCCAGATTTTAGGTATGAAAACAAATCAAATGATAATTTTCATGTTAATCTGTTCAAAATTATCTACGAATAAGGAATTAAATGTTTTTATCGGAGTTGTTCGTTATTAGGGAACAACAGTGTCAGGAATTCAACAACAACAATCTTAACATCCCTAATCTAGCGAGGGATGTAATTTGGCACGCGAAATACGCTCGGAGTGAGTCTAATTTTTAATCTATACCACAAAAAAAATACAATGTAAAATAATACAATATTAACGAATTATTTTGCGATAACTGCATTCATTCATTTGCAATATTTTTAACATTTTATATACTTTTTTTATCGCAAATGCTATATTCTTGCTTTCATTTTTTATATTTAAAAACGTATGAAAAAGGTCGTATAGGGCAATACTATAAATGAAACTAAACGATAACCGAAAAACTTAACATTTGGCAGATAAGCTTTCATGTTTATACATTATAAACCGTCAGATAAAGTAATTGCGTGCATATGGTAAAAGAAACTTTTGAAACAACTTTAATAATATGAATTGGATGATATTATTATTATTAATCGCGATTTGATTGCTCGATCAAAAAAAAAAAATTAAAAGATACCTTATTTTAATATTCGAAGTCTAAATAAATTTCGAAAATTCATTAAATAATATCTTAGGATACGCTAGTGATGCTACGTAATTATATCGTCTATGTTCAATCAAAAATCACAAACTTAACATTTGCGTTAATTCGAGCTAAATGAAAAAGTTAATGATAAATATTAAGTTTGATAAAAAGTATGCTAATTTTTGTTAATACTCGTTAAAACATTACTACCGATCGATACTTTATAACTTGACGAAATTTAAGAAAAGAGTAATATTTCTCGATGAAAAAAAAAAAGTAAATAGATAAAAATATAATATCGTCTGTTAATGATTTTTGATTGTTAATAGATAATATAATGATCAACAATATTTCCTACTCGATCGCTTCTGCATGGCATGAATTCTGGTTGGTCATACATAATATCTTTGAATTTTACTTATAATAGTATAAAATCGTTATAATTATACGTTCCAGTACAACCGGAAGATCGTTGCAAATTGTATTGTCAAGTAGAGGGCAATCAGTATTACATGCTTCGCGATAAAGTGATCGACGGTACGCCCTGCGGACCGGACACGTTTCATCTCTGCGTGAACGGTCGTTGCAAACCCGCAGGATGCGATAACATTTTAGATTCGACAGCAGAACTCGACACATGCGGGGTATGCCGTGGTGACAATTCAACATGTCAGAGAATAAATGGTTCTTACAATGTAACCGCATACGGATATAACAGAGTTACCAAAATACCTGCTGGAAGTAGCAACATCGATATCAGACAACACGGCTGGTTTAAATCCCATTATGATGATAATTATCTTGGTAAGATGTGTGTGTGTGGTATTATATAATTAGGGCTTATCACAAAATATTCATATAATATTTATTTAGATTCTTTAAATATTTAACAATTTACAATTATTATTTTTGAAACCGTTTCAAGCACTAAATTTACGTACATATGTAAACAGCAATAAGTGCATTCAAAATCATATTTATCATAAAGTGCGCATCATTGGTTGCAAGCTTGGAGTTATTTTTTTTTTTTTAATTTATCAAATAATAATAATAATAATATATAGATATGAAAAAACGATCAAGTATTTTTATCTCAATGTCATAAAAGTTAATAAAGATAACATATTCTTTTAATTGTTATTATTATTTCTTTTTTTCTTTAATTTAAATTTGAACGAACACAAATTTTTACATACAAATATTTAGTAAAAATCAAAGCTAGCAATTTGTGTCCTTTAATAAATCAAAGATAGTATCTTTCGTCGTAAATCAATGAACATCGGTTTTTTTAATAAAAATATTTGCTGACCCCTGATCTATATTATGATTTTATCTCACTTAGCAATAAACAATATAAATGATTGAATTATATTTGTAGCTTTACGTCTCGGTGAACATGGGGAGTATATACTAAATGGAAATTTCGTTATAATGCATAAAAAGGTTGTAGTATTTCCTGGTGTTACGATTGAATACAGTGGACCTAAATCTATCGTCGAAAGATTGAATAGTTCACGACCTATTAGCACGGATTTGATTTTAGAAGTAGGTAGTATTACTTCAAAATAATTAAAATAATATTTCAATGAATCTTTAATTCCCCCCCCAAAAAAAAATATATTCTTGGTAGACGAGTAAAAAAATATAAATAATAATTATTAAAAATATTGCATATAAATTTTCTTATTATATATTATGCACGTAAGTGTTATAAACATATATGTATACGTATATACCGTAAACAAAAAAATATCAATTTAATATACAGGATGAAATATTATATACAAAATATTTAAATGTCTTCGTGTTTAGACAATTTCATTTATAGAACTTAAATTAAATTATTTTAACATAATTTTTCTTATTTTACTCGTCCACCAAAAATATCATATAAAATAATAAAAAATTGTTAATTATACAATATATTTCTGTATAATTTATAGGTATTATCAGTTGAAATGTTGCATCCACCGCAGATAACATATGAGTATACCGTACCGAAAAAAATATTAAACAGTTACAAATGGATATTGCGCGAATGGTCACAATGCAGTCGTATGTGCCAAGGTACAAAATATCGTAAAGCTGAATGTAGAAGTACCGAAAACGAGGACGTCGTAACTGACGATTATTGTCGTGCTGTTGATAATGGAATAAAACCAAGAGAAGAAAGTCAAATGTGTAATAGTCATTGTATGTTACAGTAAGTTATCATCGTGTCGTAAACAAAATGAGAGAGATTATTTTTTTAAACCAAAATTAAATTAATTAAAAAACTTTCTATTCTCAAATAAAAAACAACAAAATAACTTCAAAAATAAACAAACAAAATTATTACTTCTAGATGGCAAATAACATCAGAATCAGAATGTTCAAGTCATTGCGGTCTAGGAACTCGCATAGTTACAACTAGATGCGAACAAATTTTCTTGTATTCCAATCATCCAGTACGTTCATTACCTGACCATTTGTGTTCTCATTTGAAAAGACCTAACGAATTGGAACCATGTAAAGGTCCATGTAATGATGTTCATTGGAAATATAGCGAATGGGGAGCATGTAGTGTAACATGTGGAGGTGGTATTCAATATAGAATGGCAACATGTGTTGATTCGAATGATATACAAGTATTAAACGAAACTTGTGCCGGTCAAAAAAAGAGATTGAAAAATATCTGCGGTCAAGAAGCTTGTCCCAAATGGACATTCGGTGAATGGAGCAAAGTAAGATTTAAGACATTGCAATTTTTCTATAGATTTTTATATACATAAAAATATATAATATTATTATTTTGTGTTATTGTATTTAATTTTAATTTATATATATTCGATGAAATATAATATATAAAAGGGATATATTATTTATGTTAGTGCTCGGTAAGCTGTGGCATTGGAGAACGTCATAGATCTTATTGGTGTCACGTGGAAAATCGTATTGTCCCTCATAGCAATTGCAATGGCACTTTACAACAATTTTCAATTAAAGAAATTTGCGATGCTGGGCCTTGTTACTCTTGGCAAGTTGCCGATTGGAATCCGGTAAATTTTATATTATAATTATTATACCATATATTATAAACCTAATCAATTGTTAATTAAAAAAATATAAACACAGTACAGGATTCTATAATTTTGTGGTATTCTTATTTTTACAAAAATAACTTAACAGACGTATTAATAACATTATTAATTGTACAAATAAATTATTAACAAATTTTATTTTTTATCATTTTTATTCAGTGTTCAGTAACCTGTGGAGAAGGAATTAAAACGAGAAAAGTTATTTGTAAAGGTACGGATGGTTCAATCGATGACAAATGTTTACCATCGAATAAACCGGAAAATTGGACTTCCTGCGTATTAAAACCATGTATTACAGGGGTAAAATCAATATATGAATTTTCTTATATATATATATATATTATGTTTCAAATATTTTGCAAATTTAAATCAATAATTAATTACGTGTTTATACAGACAAATCAAATAATATATTCTAATATACCACACGAAGAATCCTATCCTCAGGATAACGAAATAGATAGCAATGGTATTAGTTTCCATCCAGTTAATAAATGGATCACTGGGTCATTTGGAAAGGTTTGTTCTACTTTTAATGATTATAATAAATCAAGAAAAAAAAAATATGTATATATATTTTGTATACGTAATTATGATGTTAGTACAATCAATTTTTTATATTTATATATATATATATTTTTTTTTTCTTCATAATAAATTTAATTATACTATAATAATATGGAAAATTATAATGAAAAATAAAAAGTATGAAAAATGATATACCGTATGTTTTATAAAATAAAGTGTTCGCAACCATGCAACGGTGGATTCAAGACAAGAACAGTAAAATGTATTTCAATGGAAACAAACATGTACATTAATGAAAATCTTTGCAATCCTGATGAAAGACCAGATAATACGATTACTTGTAATCGTCATCTATGTCCGATTTGGAACACTGGAGATTGGAGTGAGGTATGTTGAACTAATTCGATCGAATTCGTTTTGATAATTATTCTACAACTAAATACAGATAAATAGAAAATTGATATTTTTTACTTTCTGATGAGAAATACATCCATATATCAATTCGTTTATACAGTGTAGCGTTAAATGTGGTAATGGAATCCAACGTCGACAAGTACGATGTCAAAGTCCACGAGGAGGGGTTTTAAACGATAAAGAATGTTCAAGTAATAGGAGACCAAAACCTAAAGATACCAAACAATGTCATCAATCTTGTCGAACGACTAACAATCAAGGCAATCAGAATAATCATCATCCAAAAGTTAGCATCATTCGTAGATGGAAAAAGTCCAGTTGGTCTGCTGTAAGTATATCCTAAGTTGAAACCAACCAAAAAAAAAAACGTAACTCAATATATTATAAAGTAGAATGAGAAAAAAGAAAAAGAAATGATATTGTGATGAAAGATCACGGATCAATTGGGGTTCTTTAGGATGGCTACAAATTTTCTGAATATTTTCCAGTGTTCGAAAACGTGCGGCAGTGGAATAAGAACACGAAGAATAGAATGCATGATGAGCATAGGAAAGGATGGATTGGAAAGGTCAGTGAGCGATGAACAATGCACTAAACTAGCTGGCCTAAAAAAACCAAAAACTGAGAGACAATGTCAACGTAAACCATGCAATTATGGTTATATGTGGCAAGAGGGACCCTGGTCGGAGGTATAACATACTCCTATCTCGACAAAAGATACAACCATAACTATCATTTATCTTTTAAATTCAACCCGTATAAAATGTTCATTTACCAATGAATTGTTATTGAATAATTCAAACGCACTCAAATGTTTTACTCAAATGTATCAAATAGAAAACTATAAAATTTAAATATTACTTTCAACTCGACAATAAAACATAATAATATTATATTTTTCAAGTGTTCGGCAGAATGTGGGGATGGTGTTAAACGACGTAATATAACATGCCATAAAGTTAATCGTTACGGTTGGACTGATCCAGAAATAACTAAAGGTTGTTCAATGAATAAGAGACTTCATACAGAAGAAACATGTAAACTGCGTGAATGTAATGATACATATATTTGGAAAACTAGCGATTGGAAAAAAGTACGTAATGAATTATTCTTACAATGAAATATTTAAATATCATTAATATGTTACACAAACACACATAAATCAAAAATATATAATAATACTATTTAAGTATAAACGAAATAATAATATCTTGTAGTAAATCGTTAATTAATAACTAATTAAAATAACAATTATTTAATATAATTAATTGCAGTGCAGTCAACCGTGTGGCTTTAAAGGTAAACAAATACGTAAAGTATTTTGTGTCGACAGAAATGGTAATCCGGCATCAAAATGTCCATTAAGTTTAAAACCTAAATATAAACGCAATTGTAATCAACGAAGATGTCTTCCTCTCACCTGTATTGAAGCAAAGAAACGTTTCTCGACTTCCAAGGATGGAGAATATTCTTTATTTATTGGTGGAAAACTAATGTCTATTTATTGCCACGAAATGTCGACTTTCAAACCACGAGAATATTTAACATTACCGGCTGGTGATCGAGATAATTATGCTGAAATATATGATAAGAGGTACTATAAGCAAATATATTTTAAATAATTATCTTAGATAGTAAAATTACTAATAAAATAGACCGTGAAAGCAGTAAAATTCAATACTTAACCATTTTCAAAAAAAAAAAGTAAAAATAAAAGTATTTTTATATTATATATATATATGTATGTGAATGATGATCTTTCTAATTGTTTTAAAAATAGGCTACGATATCCAGAAACATGTCCTTACGATGGAGAAAGGAACGATAGTTGTGATTGTTTCACTCATGGAAGAACAATATCAGGTGTAACAATGTTCAAAAGAGTTCGTTTGGATCCTATCAAATTATATATTATAGGTAAACAGAAGATATTTATTCTCTTATTTGTTTTCTTCAATTAATACATATAAACGTACTTTTCATTTATTTTTGCATGCTAAAAAAAAATGTTGATCATTAATTTTTCTTTATTATTAATTAACAGCTGACGATTATACATTTTCTCGAACTAAAGGATTAAATCGAGTCGAATTTGGTAAAGCAGGAGATTGTTATAGTACTCGTTATTGTCCTCAAGGTCGTTTCAGCATTAATTTGAGTGGTACACATTTAAGTTTGTCACGAGAAGTTTCTTGGACTAATTCAACGTCTAGTAGTGTTCTCTCGATCAATAAAATAGTGAGCATTTCAAGATGATTTTATTTATTTTCTATAAAAAATTGTCTTATTCTTTTTTAGAATAAAGTTAGAATGAAAGTAAAATTAACAAACAAACAAAAAATTAATCGTTTCAGAATGATCAACAAGTTATTGGTAAATGTGGCGGTGATTGCGGATTTTGTATACCGAAGACAGGTTTGAAACTGGATGTTTTACCACCTTAATCGGTAAAATAACACCGTTTGATTCAGGTCTGTATTCTAATTATTTATTTTCATTTATTTTATTAATAATAATTAAAAAGTAATATTTTTTTTTAATATCTATTACGTTTATTATTAATATAAATAATTGACATATATGAATTTTACATATGTTTTTACAGTTTCCAGGAAAAACTGGAGGGATTTGAAAAAGTCTTCCATACAGAGAAATGTCTCTAAAGGAAAATTAATTAGGGCATTGTCATTGGACACCAAGAGTTGCCTAAAATGATTGCCTGAAATTACTTCTTATCGCCATATTTATTTTTTTTTCTTTGCAAATACGCTTTAATGAAAATTCAGCAAGAAAAAAATTGGTGAAAGAAGAACAATAACGAAGAGACTTATATTTTTTTTTTTTTATATATATATCAAGTAAAACAAAATACACATATATAACAAAAAAGAAGAAGAAGAAGAAGGATAGAACGAATCATTTTTAGAGTTATATCTATTGTTTTGCCAAAGAACGCGAGAGAACAAAAATGAATAACGATGTTACGTACTGTATACGCATACATCGTCGTGACTAGGAATCATTAGAATTATATCTAAGGTCGCATTTATACTTTTTGAAACCCTTAGGTGCTGCTACATCGAAATGAGCCTTTAAACATATATATATATATATATTTCTTTTTTTTACTCGTTTATTTATTGAAAATAAATGATTGATATTTTCGTGAAGCCTTATTTTAATAAAATACACACAGGTATACGCATATGTTTGCAATATGAGAAATTTAAAAAATTAAATAAAAATTCGAAAATTTAAAATAAAATAAAAATATTATTTAATAAAATAGTATATATAAATTTTTGATTTTTACTTTGATACCAGTTAACATACTGCATATACCTGCAGATATTTGCATGTTTAAAAATGCATAAAAATAAATTGATTAAAATTTAAATTTAAAAAGAAAAATAATAATAATTACTAAAAGAAATTTTTTTATCGATATATTAAGATGTTGTTTATTTTTTAGAAATAAATATCAAAAATATAGGCTCCATAATAATTAATATTGCTCGATTAGCACCTAATACATCCGTTAAGTATTAAATGCTGTTCTTATCATGTTCATCAGTATACATAGATCGAGGGATTAATCAAAATCATCACTGCCTCACTTATTCTGAATCGTTCCTTACGAAACAAAATAAATATTGTTCGTATGCTCTCTCTCTCTCTATCCTCGTGCGCAAAGAAAAGAAAAAGAAAACAGAGAAAAAAAAAGAAAAGAAAAGAAAAGAAAAGATACAAGGCGGGCCAAAAGTTTTTTTAAGTAATTATCAAAATTAATTACTTAAGGCAATTTAAACTAATTACTTCTTTTTATTTCCGTTAGATCTTTTAAAACACAAATCTAACGAAAAGTATAAAATATGTATAGAAAAGTGGTAATTGATTTAAAAAGAAAAAAAAAAACGAGAAAAATCATCTAATAATTTAAGGTACCAACGCACTATATAACTGACTTAATTATTATGACGCACTGCCATACTTATATCTTCCACGACGGATACACAAATGAATACAGAAATACACGTAATTATAACATAAACGAATTAACTTACGCGAAAAGAATTTTCTAAAAAAAAAAAAACAAAAAATATATTTGATCGTAAAGGAAATTCATAACATTAATAAATTGTATAAAAATAAATTACATAATAGTAGAGAACGACGTGTTCAATAAACCGTCGTTAGTCATGTCATTGTTTAAAAATGCAAATATTTTAACGCCGTAGTATTTTTTCTTTTAATTTTTATTATTGACTATATAATGATTACGTTATATATATATAATATGTTAAGTTTCGCAGCGTTAACAAATTAACAATTCTCGAAACACAACCGAACAGTATGTAATAATATTAATAATAATAATAATAATAATAATAATAATAAATAATAATTAATATTAAAAAAAAAATAACAGTAGTAATAATAATAGTAATAATAGTAATGGTAATAGTATTTCGAAAACTACGAAGGCTAAAAAGTTAATAATAATTAGATGAATTTGTGTTTTGATATAAAAAAAAAAAAAGAAACAAAACAAAACATAGCCTGGTGTAGTTCTTTATTATTATTGTTTTTCTTTTTTCTCATTCTCTCTCTCTCTTTCTCTTTTTTTACTTATTTGATCTTACTTAGTTAATGAAACAAAAAAATGCAAATGAGAAGAAGAATATAATAGTAGAATTTAACAAACAAAAAAATAAGTCTAACACTTTTTAGCACCCGGTACCAAAACAATCGTGGAGTACAAATCGTTAAGCGTAAATAAGATTTTTACGATTGTTTCGATAGACTGCCATAGTTAATTATTTCTCTCTGCGATAGATGATTAATTAAACATATAAATATATATACGTATATACCATACATATACAAACGTAATGTGCGATAAAAATATGTATGTTTATTTCTACTGTAATAATATATATATATATATATATATATATATACATATATATTGTATATTATATATAGAGCAAAAGAAACAACGTGACACCGCCATGTAATAACAATTTATTAACAATAAGCATTGCCAATTACAATTTTTTTTGCATAATTTATATATTTATATATACATATATAGTATATATTTCATCATATTGACCAAGGCTAAAACATTATCAAGCAAAATATATCATTTTTGTATGTTATTAACGAATTTTATCTTTTATAATATATTTTATGATTTTTTTTCTTTTTTTCTGTTTTTTAAATAACACCACGCCAACTATTACTGCCAGTATCGAAAGTATTCGTTTAAGTTTTAAATCTATATACTTTAAGTATTTTTAACGCTATATATATACATATATTGGTCTCATGTACTCGAATATGTAAGAACTTTCATCTCTCTTTTATCTAATTGTTATTATTATTTTTATCATTTAAGACTATACACCTTTTTCTCTTTTTCTCAATCCACTTTTATTTAATCGAGTATATATATGTGTACAAGTACATATATATATACAATACGTAACATTGTAGTATATTTTCCTATCCTTTTCTCTTTTTACATATTTACGTCAATCCTCTTATATCGTGATTGTCTGATATCGGGGTTTAAAACAAAAACAAAAACAAAAAAAGTGAAAGAGAAATTAATGCATTTATATTAGGGTGGTCCTTATTTTAGATATTTTTGAATTTTTATGCTCCCAGAGGCTCAGATGGTTCGAAATAAATAAAAACAAATATTCCCTAAGTGTCAATTATCTATTTGAATTTTAACCTTTGCTACACTACGATGTGTGTTTGTGTGTAAATTTTCTATTTAAATAATATGGGATTTTTGTCATCGAACGATCAATTTGTTATTCCGGATTAAATAATTGTTTGAGAGATATTACTGTAATACACTGATTAAATAACGTGAGATTTTAATTTAACGGCCGGTGGTTATTATTTAATTATACAATCACCTAATGAATTTTCATAATTATAGTATAAATTTTTTCTTACCTCCTTTTTTCTTCAATATAAAATTGGAATTTTTATAAAAAGAAAAAAAAACAAAAATATATAAGCGCAAAAGTATCAATTATATTATAGTTATCGTATTATGACTACTAATCTCAAACGAACTATACTTACGCATGCTTGAAGAAACTAGTCACTATTTGCCATCTAGTAAAAATTTGAACGTTCTGAATGTTAACAGCAAAGAATACAGAAGTACATGGAAGCTCACAAGTCCACTTTTCGCGTAACCAGAATCATCTTAGATAGTACCCTGACTACCAGTGGGCAAGAGAAGGTATTTAAAGCGATGACGGTATAATACTATGAAAGAATACAGAATTCTTTGATAGTATAAATAGTATAGTTATATTGTAATAATATTTGAAATAATTATAATTCATTTTTAGTGTATAAACATGTGTGTGCCTTCAGAAATGCAATTAAACATATATTTTAAAAAGTAGTTATTATTTGGAGCTCTAGTAGATGAAAATAAAAACGAGTAGATGATACATCCAACGATGATCACCTGTAACAAAAAGAAAACTATATTAGTCATACAGACAAGTGATACAATAGCCTGACATATAAATCGTCCAATTCGCAGGTGCACTTTTCAATTGAATTCTATATTAGTTATTTTGATCAAATCTCTATTCATCGTTGCAAGGAAATTAAATTTAAACGCGTGATTTTGCATTTACATAAAATAAATAAAAATAAAGAAATAGAGCAAAAGTAAAAATACTTAGTTACTAAAAAAAATTATATCTATTAATTATTGTGAAATACTTTTAAACTGCATTATATAGAAAAGAAAAATTGTAAATTTAATAAAATACGATTACAGTGAAAAATTTTAAAGACGAAACAAGAAAAGAGAAATTACTGTAATATTTACCGAACGTTATTTAAGCTTGAAAATTTAATAATACGAAAATTGTAATATTTTTGACTCTAATTAAACACATATGCATCTTTTAGACGATATAGACACGAATATGGTGTCCCAAAGAGATGGAATGGTCCATCATTTTCAATTACAACTACAAATTAATGACGAGCAAAAAAGTAATATAATAAAATATAAGAAATATGACTAGAGAGCTATTCTCAAAAGATTCAACAATGCTGTCGAACTTGAAAATAATTCATTAAGTCTATAGTTGCCCTCTTGAACCACAGTTACATGGGGGCTTCTTCGGCATTTAGCCTCTTCTTTCTTCAAGCCTACTGTCGGACATTCCCTACGTGCGAGCATGAAAAGAATCTTTGACCGAAAACGTCAATCGTTTCAAAAAGTATTCGCATAATTTGGCATATTACAACGATTAATGATATAGAATTAGAATCGTCCCTGATTATAAATGGAAAAAAAATGTAACCGACTCTAACGCAACCTTGAAAAAAAAATGTGATTAGTAAAACATCCTGAGCTTTTTACATAGAAAATAATTATTATCTTTTGGTTGAGAGATATCTCATCGCCGAAAGGAATATTATTAACTATGTAAAGTATCGATTCTAATCTAATACCAAATCATTATAATATGCCAGATTATGGTCGTACAATTTAGAAACGACTTAAAGACATTTTTACCCAATTACTCTCAACTGCTTATAACACTAATATAAATGAAATACACTTCACACTACAATATATATGAAATAATTCCATTTATTTTCTTTCATACATCTTTTACAAATAATTCCGATGTTCGTTAAGTGACTCTATTTATTAATTATTACAAAATTAATTCGTGTTTTCCGTTAGCTATCCTAGCTCGTGGACAATCAACGAACTTGGAGTTCATCGATTGTGCACATATTACACGAGCACATTTAATCGAATGTCCGAGCAGGTAATTGTGCTAATCGATGACCTATTAACACTTCGCATTTTTACTATCGAGTAATATAATCGAATTGAAATAAAAATAATACTATAAATGCAATGTATTCCTTGTAATATTTTTATTTAATTTATTCTTTATATTAAATTATATATATGAAACATTTCAAAGACTAAATCGCGATAGTGCGAAGTGCTAGTTATAATACTTAAAACTAAGTATCAATTCATCAAAGGTTTTGCGAATTTAATTTCGACTTTATCTCGTTCGAGATAGAATAGAAATAGAA
>NW_014569577.1:84354-85583 GCF_001313835.1 Polistes canadensis
TACTGGTTGTAATTATTCCAATAAATTACTGCACAAGTTACTGGTTGTAATTATTCCAATAAATTAGTGACGAGCACATGAGTAATTCCTGTCTAGGAGTTACTCATGAAAATTGTATATTTTATTGTATGTTCTATTGTATATTTTATTAGCTCAGAATAGGTTTTCTTGTCTCATCGGTTATATTTGTTTAATTAATAATGCAATTAATTAATGCACTTTCTTTTTTATTACGTGTTTTGTTCGTGGTTAGTAGTGGTGAAATCGAGCATTAATTTACTCGTTTTCGTCCAGTAAAACATGTAATAAATGTCTTACATGCATTGCTTCGTACTTAGTTTACGTAATCGCGATTAATTTCGATATATCGATACTTCGATATTATAAATAAATGAGCAAAAAGACAAACCCATTCGCGACGGATAGATTCTAGCAGTTAAGTGGTGGCTCAAAGCCCAGTTCTTTTATTAGAATAGCCAACTTAATGAAAGGAGTCGTCCGAGGTTGTTTATATATATTGATTGTTTTCTTTTAAAATTTTTAAATATTAAAAAATTAAATTTAACACAATTCTTACATAATCAAAAAGTCAAATCTAAATAAATTGTAGAGTCCTTAGCCGCTTAGATAAATTTTAATAAAAATGTCTTTATGTATTATGTATTTATATGTTATGTATTTATGTGCTTTTAATCATGTTTTTTAGATCAGGATTTTCAGCTTCTAATATACTAATCTCCCGTTTCTCCCCCTCATACTTTCTGCGTACTCATCTATGCGTGTGCTCAGGTGTTACACGTATGGGTGAGAAACGGTTAGTATGGGTTTAGTTTTAAGCTTTTTCCCCCTATTGGTGGCTGTCATTGGGCTGGTGATTGCACGGTGTACATTGCACCTGTGTGTGCGTATTAGGTGTGTGCATTGTACATCGTTTCGCGATTGTTTTTAATTAATCCATCATTCAATACTCGGAATACTACTTGTAGAGTCATTTATGGTATGAAAAATATACCAATATATATATGTATTTTTATATTTATATTAAATTTTTCCACTTTTTTTTTTGTATTAAAATCGTTTTGAATAATAGACTTACCGCATTTATTTGTGGAAACTTTGATATACTCGTATATTACTAGTATGCATATATACTAGTGTATACTTGTATTTTTGCATTAGTCATTTATGCAATAATCACTAGCCTTGACAAACGATTACAGCAATTGGTA
>NW_014569577.1:85823-107295 GCF_001313835.1 Polistes canadensis
TTCTATTTCTATTCTATCTCGAACGAGATAAAGTCGAAATTAAATTCGCAAAACCTTTGATGAATTGATACTTAGTTTTAAGTATTATAACTAGCACTTCGCACTATCGCGATTTAGTCTTTGAAATGTTTCATATATATAATTTAATATAAAGAATAAATTAAATAAAAATATTACAAGGAATACATTGCATTTATAGTATTATTTTTATTTCAATTCGATTATATTACTCGATAGTAAAAATGCGAAGTGTTAATAGGTCATCGATTAGCACAATTACCTGCTCGGACATTCGATTAAATGTGCTCGTGTAATATGTGCACAATCGATGAACTCCAAGTTCGTTGATTGTCCACGAGCTAGGATAGCTAACGGAAAACACGAATTAATTTTGTAATAATTAATAAATAGAGTCACTTAACGAACATCGGAATTATTTGTAAAAGATGTATGAAAGAAAATAAATGGAATTATTTCATATATATTGTAGTGTGAAGTGTATTTCATTTATATTAGTGTTATAAGCAGTTGAGAGTAATTGGGTAAAAATGTCTTTAAGTCGTTTCTAAATTGTACGACCATAATCTGGCATATTATAATGATTTGGTATTAGATTAGAATCGATACTTTACATAGTTAATAATATTCCTTTCGGCGATGAGATATCTCTCAACCAAAAGATAATAATTATTTTCTATGTAAAAAGCTCAGGATGTTTTACTAATCACATTTTTTTTTCAAGGTTGCGTTAGAGTCGGTTACATTTTTTTTCCATTTATAATCAGGGACGATTCTAATTCTATATCATTAATCGTTGTAATATGCCAAATTATGCGAATACTTTTTGAAACGATTGACGTTTTCGGTCAAAGATTCTTTTCATGCTCGCACGTAGGGAATGTCCGACAGTAGGCTTGAAGAAAGAAGAGGCTAAATGCCGAAGAAGCCCCCATGTAACTGTGGTTCAAGAGGGCAACTATAGACTTAATGAATTATTTTCAAGTTCGACAGCATTGTTGAATCTTTTGAGAATAGCTCTCTAGTCATATTTCTTATATTTTATTATATTACTTTTTTGCTCGTCATTAATTTGTAGTTGTAATTGAAAATGATGGACCATTCCATCTCTTTGGGACACCATATTCGTGTCTATATCGTCTAAAAGATGCATATGTGTTTAATTAGAGTCAAAAATATTACAATTTTCGTATTATTAAATTTTCAAGCTTAAATAACGTTCGGTAAATATTACAGTAATTTCTCTTTTCTTGTTTCGTCTTTAAAATTTTTCACTGTAATCGTATTTTATTAAATTTACAATTTTTCTTTTCTATATAATGCAGTTTAAAAGTATTTCACAATAATTAATAGATATAATTTTTTTTAGTAACTAAGTATTTTTACTTTTGCTCTATTTCTTTATTTTTATTTATTTTATGTAAATGCAAAATCACGCGTTTAAATTTAATTTCCTTGCAACGATGAATAGAGATTTGATCAAAATAACTAATATAGAATTCAATTGAAAAGTGCACCTGCGAATTGGACGATTTATATGTCAGGCTATTGTATCACTTGTCTGTATGACTAATATAGTTTTCTTCTTGTTACAGGTGATCATCGTTGGATTTATCATCAAACCTTCTGGATTCTTTTTTAGTTGAGTGGCTTAAATTGTTTCATTTTAAAATATACGTATAAATGCATTTCTGAAGGCACACACATGTTTATACATTAAAAATTTAATATATTTATTTAAAATTTTATTACAATAGAACTATACTATTTATACTATCAAAGAGAGAGAGAGAGAGAGAGAGAGAGAGAGAGAGAGAGAGAGAGAGAGAGAGAGAATATATCATATACTATCATATACTATCAAAGAATAGTGTATTCTTTGATAATATTGTACCGTCATCGCGTTAAGTACCTACTATCGTCCAATGGTGGCCCCAGTGGTAACAAAAATGATGCTGGGTAGATAAAAAAGGTTCTATGCCAACTTTTTTGTGTTATTACTTTTATGAACGTTTTAACACCATAAACGATCGGTATAATTAGACTGAAGTAACTAGTGCTGCCATCTTAAGGGTAAAAAATAACACAGGTAATAATAATCAATTTAAATTATTTAAAATTAACAAGCATTTTAATTAATTAATAATTTCTTCAAATAAATTTTTATATTAAAATTTTGTTTTTTATTGTATCATATATAATTTTTAATTAAATTATTTAAATAAAATAAAGTAGTGTTACCAGACAAACCTACCGACTGGATTACGTTTTTAATGATACGTCGGTAATGTTATACGCGACACAAAAATGATAAAGAATTTTTTTCGTTTTTTTAGTAATAAAATTTTTTATAGTATAATAATCATAATTAATAAAAACAAGATGCCTTATTTATCGTCTTATATTTAAACCACGCTAATAAAAATATTATTTTGCGATTGTGTGATTCGTCCTTAAAGATTCGATAGGAAAGAATCAGCCAATGAGTGTATTTGAAATATAAACTATTGTATGCAAATCTCCAGACAACTATGAATAAATTAACCTTAATCTACCTTTCTCGTGGATTTAGTCAAGTCAGTATATATTAGTGAATAATTAATATTTTTCAATTATATTACCCAAATTGTTCTTAAAAATAAGTAAGTATTAAATCGTGAAACATATTTGAAGAATTTAATAAATCGTATAGGTGGCGCTGCAACAACATTTTCCCTGAAATCTAAAATTATTTTTAAATCAAATTCAATTTTTGTAGATTTTCTCTATTAATTCCCATCTTTTAGATTAACAAGAATAATAGTTGTATTTGTCGTAAGGTAAATGACTTTATTGAAGTATATCTGTAATGATTTTTAACATACATTGTTTTGATTAGTTTGTTTTCTTTCTTTTCTGACCATACGAATATTACAACACTTGTTGAAATGTGCGGCACCGTGAACGTAGAACTTCCGGCGGAACAACAGTTTCTCAGATGATCACGTGATCGAAGATCGACTTCTTCGTTTGTGGCCACGAGGTTTTGTGGTGAAAATTAAGTTTACCGGGTGGATAAGGCCCTCTATTTTTGTATTTATACAAAAATGTCCTCTAGCAATCCTTTGCCACCCAAAGAAAATGCCTTGTTTAAGCGAATTTTGGTGAGTAACAACCATTAAAAATACTCTGTTTTGGACCCCACTCTCTCCGGCTAATAGGTATACTCATCATGCTCTAATGATGAAGCATTCTTCGAAAACCTCGAAAATACTCAATGGCAACGTTTAACTATACACATTTCTGTAATCTTATTAATTTATTCGAATTCTATCCATTGCATCCTCAATGACAGTTTTTATTTATTATCAAATTTAACCAAATATTATTAACGAATCCAAAAATCGCTTCTCATTTTCAACTTATGATTTATTATTGCATTTATCTTTCAGAGATGTTATGAACACAAACAATACAAAAATGGGTTGAAGTTTGCGAAGCAAATCTTATCTAATCCAAAGTTCAGCGAACATGGAGAAACTTTAGCGATGAAAGGTCTTACGTTGAACTGCTTAGGTCGCAAAGAAGAAGCATATGATCATGTTAGACGAGGTCTCAGGAACAGTTTGCAATCACATGTATGCTGGCATGTTTATGGACTGTTACAGCGTTCCGATAAGAAATATGATGAGGCTATCAAGTGTTACAGAAATGCTCTTAAATGGGATAAGGACAACATACAGATTCTTAGAGATTTATCATTACTTCAAATTCAAATGAGGGATTTGGAAGGATATAGAGTGAGTATCGATAAAATATATAAAATTCTTATTTTATTACATACAAATTTAAAAACTCATTCATGAAAATGATTAATTTTATTTGGTAATTTAATTATTGTTTGTAGGATACTAGATATCAATTGTTTATGTTGCGCCCAACCCAGCGTGCTTCTTGGATTGGTTTCGCTATATCTTACCATTTATTAAAAGACTATGAGATGGCGCTTAAAATTCTAGATACATTTCGCAATTCGCCTATGGTATGTACTTCTAAATAAAACATTACGGAACCATTTAAGTCTTATATAAATTTATTTAATTATACTTTTTTATTTTCTCTCTTCATCATTTAATATATTTATAATATTAATATATTACATTTTCATATTATATATGCTCTTTGGATATTTATAACATAACATCACGTATTTCATTTTAATTCTTTTATTTGCAAAAGTGTTGACAAATTTGATGTAACATATTAAAAGTTTTAATTAAATGTGCAGATTTGTTATGATTACGAACATAGTGAGTTGCTGTTATATCAAAATATGGTCATTCAAGAATCCGGTGACAATGAACAAGCTTTAAAACATCTTGACAAATATCGATATCAAATTTGCGATAGAGTAACTTTAAAAGAAACATACGGTAAGTTATTTCTTGTTGCTCTGTGATATCACTTATAAAACTAATATGTCTTCTTTTTTTTTATACTAATTTAATATTCTTACGTTTAGGCAAACTTAGACTTCAACTTCACCAGTATGCAGAAGCGGTACAAGTTTATAAAGAATTATTAAATATCAATCCTGAAAATACTACGTATTATGCTAAATTAGCAGAGGCAGAAAGACACGAAACGCCAGAAGATACGTTGGTTATGCTCCAAAGATACGAAGATTTGTTTCCTCGTGCATTAGCGCCAAGGCGTTTACAATTAAATTACGCTTCCGGGGATCAATTTAAATCATTAGTTGATCTATATTTACGACGAGGTAAAGAACTTTGAACAATTTTCATATTTCTTTTTCTTATTATAAGATCACTTAACAAATGCACATCTATTTTTTATTTGTAATGTTTTCATAATGTTAATATGTGTTTATTTAGGTCTTCACAAAGGTGTACCACCGCTATTTGTTAATCTTCGTTCGTTGTACAATGACAAACAAAAAGTAGAAGTTATTCAATCTCTTGTTCTGGAATACAAGGAAGCGTTAAAAGCTCATGGTCATTTTAGTAATCAAGAGAAAGATAATCAACGAGAACCAGCCTCGGCATTACTATGGACTTATTATTATTTAGCTCAACATTATGATTATCTTGGTCTTACAGAGAAAGCGTTGGATGAAATCGATGCTGCCATAGATCACACACCTACATTAATAGAACTTTTTGTTACCAAAGGACGAATATTTAAGGTAAATAAAAGATAATACTGTATTATTTAAGGGGAAATACATAATAGAAAATATTATATAATAAAATGTGTTTATATACTATGAGAAACATTTGTATTTCTAGCATGCCGGTAATGTTCAGGAAGCATATAAGTGGTTAGATGAAGCTCAAGGATTAGATACTGCCGATCGATATATTAATTCTAAATGTGCCAAATATATGCTACGTGCGAATTTAATTAAAGAAGCGGAAGAGACGTGTGGGAAGTTTACTAGGGAAGGAGTATTAGCGATGGAAAATCTCAACGAAATGCAATGCATGTGGATTCAAATGGAAGCAGCACACGCATACCAACGTCTTGGAAAATATGGAGAAGCTTTAAAAAAATGTCATGAAGTAGATAGGGTTAGTTATGCAGAAGACCATTATAATATTAGAACGGTACAATGGATGATTGGCTAACGAACAGTATGAATAGCAAATATTGTCTTCGAATGGATTATATTTGTTAACCAATCATCCACTGTATTCAATCTTATATGGGTCAGTACAATTCTTAAGCTAATTATTTCTTATTGCTTACAGCACTTCTCAGAAATTATAGAAGATCAATTCGACTTTCACACATATTGCATGCGAAAAATGACATTAAGATCTTACATCGGTCTCCTAAGGTTAGAAGACGTTCTCCGTGCTCATCCATTTTACTTCAAGGCTGCAAAATGCGCGATGGAGGTTTATCTACGTCTACACGACTACCCTCTACCAGATCCAACGCAAACGCAAGAAATCGACACGGGTAAGTGTTTTATAATATTTTATTATCCATCATTAATTATAAGCGAACAAATTTCAAATGACATAACATGGCTGTTCGCAATCTAGAGTTATTTCTATTTTGAGCTTCTTAGAATTCGGTATGCACATAACATTTGAATAGATATATTCTTTCTATGGGAATATACATATACATATTTGTAGAATATTACAACTATGCAAACATTTTTATTATCTTACGTTTGTATAAACACATAAATTTCTATATTCATTAGAATAATTCATAAGATTTCTAAATATTTCTTACACATACATAGACATAATAAATTATTTAGTTAGACATTTTTGAAGAAGTAAAATTAGTATACTATATACAGTCTATTAAAGGGAGCTCAGAATAAAAGTCATCAAAACTACCGTGGAAGTTTTATCTTGATAATTGATATTCGTAATCATAAAAGTTATAATAAAATAAATACAATAACGACATAGTACGTATATATATATATATATATATTTAAAAAAGAAAAGCCAACAATTATTGAATAGCTCGTATAATAGTAATTATGATATCAAGGAAAAACTATCTGTCCCGTTAATTAATTATCGTAACGTACACATACAACGAACTAAATACGTATTATAAGTATACATTGCAATCACAGACAATGCGCAAGTACATTTTGGCCAAATTTATCAGCATTAAATGTACTCAGTTTCGCACGGGTAATAGATTCTCGTTAATCCGTGTCCAAAATTAATGGAATTAAGGAAAATTGTGTTAAATAAATTTCATAACTTAACATTTTAATATATGACTACAAACTAATCTTAATATTTAAATACATGCTGATATTTACAAATACATCAAATAAATATTCCGAAAGTTTCGATCTTACATTTATGACACACATATCTTCTCGGCACTATAATAATAACATTCTAATACATATGGCATCGGACAACTGCCTATAGGGAATTTCTAACTAACGATAAGAGGAAACGCTCTTTTTATGAGTTGCCAGGATTTCTTCTACGTCGTAAAAATTTCGGACCTCTCGGTTTTGGGTAATAATAACCACCACCACCACCACCATCGTCATCATCATCATCACCGATATCTTCTCTAGTTTGTTCTTGTCTAATAGCTTGAGGTGTAAGAAAATAAAAATGACCACCGTCCCCTGGAAATCTATAAGCAAAGTACGCGCTACTTTTGTCGGAATTAACGGAACCTTGATTGGAAATAGAAATGGGATTAATAAATTCGGCGTCAGGATTAATCGGTGGACGTGGATTACGATAATTAACGAGTATATCACCGTGAAGGGGAATTGATGGTTGTTGTAGTCGTTGTTGCTGTTGTTGTTGTTGTTGTTGTTGTTGTTGTTGTTGTTGTAATCGTTGTGGCTGTTGTTGCAATCGTTGTCGAGGTTGACCACGTTGTTTAGGATCGAACACCTCGACCAATTCGCTGTCCGGATTAATAGGTGGTAATGGTCGACGATAATTAACGCGCGTATCGCTTGCTAAATTTGGTGGTGGTGGTTGTACTTCTTGATCGTAATATATAGGATCTGTATAAATAGGTTCCGGTGGTACATTGTAATTATTTGATACGTAAGTATTAACCTCGTAATCGGGTTTCTCGGTGACCTGGCTGGCCTTGTTGTAAATTGGTGTAGTACTAGGTGTATCCTTTTCATTAATTTTCTTGCCAAATATCGTAAAGTATTCTTTCGTAACATCGTCCAAAAGCCTTTCGTCTTGTCGCGTGAAATATGCGTGTTGAGGATTAGGTGTAACGTTTATTATTGGCCGACCAGTCGTGGAAGGATAAATGGGACTTTGAATTTTGTAGGGTAGATTGTTCTTTCGTTCGGTGTCCCTTTGATCGGTGTCATAATCGTATCGATGATTGTTAGATTTAACAGTCTGGTAATCATACGTGACTTGTTCGTTTTGTTGGGTATAATAAGGCCTTTGGTTTTGACCTCTTTTAGAATAATCAGCTATTTCGAAACTGTATTGATAAATTGGCTTAGATTTGGTGTTTTGTCTATTGTCAATTTCTATTCGTTCTTCCGATTCTTTGTAATAAGTTGGAGACGTTGGGGTCGTGTAATAGGATCGTTGTAACGTTACAGGAGGCCGAGATGTTATCGTTTGATAATAAATCTGACCTCGATCTCCCAACATTTGTTCATTTTGGCCTCTGTTCAAGGTTGAATCATATTTCGTTGATGTTGAGGAATCTTCAGAACCTCGATATTGATAGACTTGAGGATTATCAACTAAAGTATCAATCAGTTTAACGTTGTAATCTCTGGAAGTGTCCTTCGGTGGATTGGTTTCAATGCTGTAATACGGTTTCTCTTCTCTTGGTTGTTGAGAAAGTGGTTCGACTTTGTAATAAGGAGATTCCGTAGTAGTTTGATAATAAACTGGGGCGGATTCAACGGTACTAGCGACATTACCATCGTCAGATTCTTCATAGAAATAATAAGATGCTCTGTTGGGTAATTGTTGTCCTGGTTGAACGGTCGTTATAACATTTTTTATAGAAGCCGGTGTCACTTCCACGGATTCTTCGATGGAAGAGGGGGTCGTTGTAGCAAAATAAGTCACTATTGGGATAGATTTGCCATTGGTAGATCTGGACCACGTTTGAATATTATTTTCCGTATTAGTTTCTGTCATTCTATTTTCAATCAATGGATTATTAGTATAATATTTAGTATTTCTCTGAGCAGATGGTTTATTCGTCGTAACTTCTACGTAAGGTATAGTACTCGGACGAATTCTAGTTACCGATTTTCCCGTTAAATTTTTCAACATCGTTGGAAGGTAAGTTCTCGTACGTGGCAATTGGGTTGTACTTATTTTTGGCACGGCCGTTGTTGTTGTACTTTCCCATTGTTTCCTCGTTGTTAGTTTTCTCGGTGGAAGATAAGTCGGTCTTGATTTAGGAAGCATCGATGTATTAGGACGTTTAGTATATTTCTTTGTCGTCGTTGTTTTCTTTTCTTCGAGCGGCGAAAAGAAATCTGGCGGGGGTGGTAAAATGATACCAGGTACTAGAGGACCAGGTGGTACTGCCGTTGTATTATCCTGCGGATAATAGAAGCTATACGGTGGCGGATAATATATCGATTGATCTTCGTCATCGTAATCGGTACGATTACTCGGTGGTGGTACGAAAACAGCACCAGGTGGTATAGCATGATAAAAAACAGGTGGTTCTTCGGATTTATCATCTGGAACGTTGCTCGGTCCTTGAACATCCTCGTTCGTAGAATTATCAGAATAATGAAAATCCGGTACGACGATAGTACCATTCGAAGTTACCGTAAAGAATGGACCATCTCCTCCAGGTAAAACACCCTTCCCATAAAAAGGATCCATGGTACGATCCAATGTAGCATTTTCGATCTCCTTGCTACCATTAATTCCAATAATCTGTATCGGTCCTCCGTCCTTAAGTTGTACCGGAAACGGTGGCGGTACTTTAGGTTTGTCCGGTATTTTAACTTGTCTTCTTGGTGCTTGATAATTATCTATAGGTTTCCAATTTTCTTTGTCCTTATCTTCGGATTGAATAATCGGTCGTCCCCGATTGGTCTGACCTCGAGCCACAAAATTACCTCCCTTTAAAACGAGCACGTGATTTTCCGCAAACCAAATTTCGTCCTCGTCAAGACCACCGAGATTTTCGATTGTGTCCTTCGGAACTTCGGGATTATCGAGATAACTTATTATACCCGGCGGTCGCCTCGGTTTATCATCGTCGTAAATTTCATTTTGTATCAGACCGTACTTGCCCTCCTTGACCTGTTGAGACAACGTCTTCTTTTCGTCCTCGTCATCGCCACGCGAATTTTTCGTTTCCTTTCCGTTACCAGCCGAGGATCCTAACATATCCTCTGCCAATAATTTCTCATCTTTCCTTTTTTTCCCCCTGTCATCTCGCAAATGACCTCCCATCAGTCTATGAGACACTTTCCTTCCGCTTTCCGAGCTTATCTCATTACTTTTACTACTCGGTGACTTGTTGTTGTTGTTGTTGTTGAACACTCGTACGTCCAGTGTATTATTAATCAATTGTTCTCGATCGGACAAAACTTTAACGACACCACCTAGGTGTCTTCTTTCTCTACGACCAAAAACATCCTTATTTTCTTCTTCTTTTTCTTTTTTTTCTTCATTTGCCTTCGTCGATTGGACGATAGTCAGGCATGCAATTAACAACGCTACGATCAGCACTAATCGTCTCGAGAAATTTGCCTGCCGAGTCATCTGAAATGGAAAATATTAAAAATACATTATAAAAAACATATTATATTTCTCTCACATACGATTTATCTTATTATAATTGCGATATTCTAACTTTCTACGTTTCCTTTTTCTTTCATAATTTATTATTTATATTTCTTTTTCTTTTTTTTTTTTCTTTTTTTTCTTTTTTTTCTTTTTTTTCTTTTTTTTCTTTTTTTTTAAATAAAATTTGAAAAAGTATTGATTATACATTGTTTAAAGGAGATACATTAATTAAAGGAGAAAAATTTGACTCGTCTTTTAAATTTTTTATATGATGAAAAAATAAATCAATAAAATTAGGTTATAGAAATGTTATTGGAAAATATCGTGTAACATTAACACGTATTCTCACGATGGTAAATCTTTACGTAATTACAATTATACACGTATACATATATATATAAATTTGCATTTAATTTCACCAAGTTTTAGTTCTCGACACGACGTTTCCGGGTCGTTAAGATCTCGAATAAGAAGGTGGTTCGTTAATTAAAGTAACAACTAATTCTTAAAAGATATTAGAATCCCCAACGATCTAGAACTAACGTCACGGTTCGATGCGAAAACGCGAAAGTCTCGTTCGGTTTTCGATAGAAGGTACCGAAACTATTGAAATTCTTTTGAATCCGAACGAATTAACCCTTTTTAACTTGCTATGGACGCATATATGCGTTTAGTAAAAGTAGTCGGCACGCGTATTATGTATACGTGTTTGTCGATATGCATGTAATATAACTTCATAATATTCATTTGCATATTGATAATCGCTTTTGAATCTTGTTACAATGAAACAATTATATAAGATAAAAAAATAATAATAATTCAATTATTAAATATATTATAATTTATTATTAAATCTGTGTGATTTAAAAAAAAAAATAATAATAATAATATCAATCAATGGAAAAACAAACAATCGCACATATATTAATAATAAATAATTCCGCGTTCATATACTATAAAATACTAAAAAAATAATATTTCAATTATTAAATATATTATAATTTATTATTAAATCTGATTTAAAAAAAAATAATAATAATAATATCAATCAATGGAAAAACAGTCGCACATTAATAAAAAAAAAAATAATTCCACTTTCCTATACTATAAAATACTTCGATTAAAAGTATATTCAACATTTGAAAAGGTTAAATTCAGAATTTGTATGTCGAGATCGATCAATTTACAATTGGATTTAGAGAATCGTAAAGAATATAAAAGGATATATAACAGAAAATAGCGTGAGCTTTTTGCCGCCACGCCTTTCGCTCGCAAACGGCAATCGGTGAACGTTCTTTCCGTTCTTTCCGTCCTTTCCGTTCTTTCGTTTCGTTTCGTTTCGTTTGGTTTCTTTAGTCGACAAATGTTCACGGGTCAACAACAAGACCGAGCGCGTAGTCAAGCAACTTTTGAACGTAATCAACTTTGTAGAGTGAATAACGAACCTAATCGACGAGTGCACGATTCCACGTTTTCTCCGGTTGCATTATCGTATAAACTGCAACATCCATTATGATAGATAAACCAGTCACGATATTCTATGTTTAGGTTTATACGTATATATAGAAATATATTTTATTCATATATTATATATATGATGGAATGCATCTCTCATTATGTTGAAGCAAACTTACGCATAATCGCATTCCGCGTATCTTCTAAAATATTTCTTTTTTTTTTTTTTCTTCTTTTTTTTTCCCTTAACACACACACTTATCTTTCAGGAATTTTTATCTAACGCAGAACCTCTAATTGAATTATTTCTTCTTTAGAATATTTTTTTATTTTTTGTTTTGTTTTTTATTTTTTTTTTTGGAAGAGAATATTCTTTACGATATATTTTTAATTATAACACAAATGATTATGATAATTACCATTCGTATTATTATTATCATAGTATGAGATAGATAAATCAGTCGTGATATATTTTAAGAATTATTTTCCTAGTTCCAACAGAAGAAAATCATGTTATCACGTTCTATAATTATTATTATTTTTCTTTTTTTCTTTTTAATACACACACACACGCACACACTTTCTCTCTCTTTCCTCCTTTCACGCGGCACAAATTGTAATCTAGCACGTTATTAACTAATCGATTAATTTGTTCTTTTAAATATATAACTTTTCGAAAATGTATATCCTTTACGATATATTTTAATGATAACAAAAATAATGCCAATATTATCACTCGTATTATTATCATAGTATGCGATATATTCTAGAAATGATTATTTGTTGATCCACTGGAAGCAATTAACGCATATATATATTTTTTTTGTTATTAACATTAATACACACACACACACATGCACAAAACACGTTCTTCCTCTATTCAACATAAATTTTTATCTAACGCGGAATTAAACGAATCAAATCATTTCTTTTCTCGAATGTATCTCTTTAAGAGTATCTCATCCCCACTTTTAAAACGATTCTAAATCCTAATGAAGAAAATTCATAACAATTAACTTTCTTTTTTTTTTCCTAGTATTTTAATCGAGGCGAAAGAAGAAAAAAAAAAGAAAGAAAAAAGAAACAACAATAAGAATAAAAACAACGCGATATCCTTAAATCAAGATTTGTTGCATGCGTTTGTAAATCCCCTGGTGATTTAAATGTCACCCAATGTAATGCACTTCCTTCTTCACAGAAATACGGAAGTTTTAACATAGAACAAGAGAAAGAGAAAGAGAGAGATGAAATATATATGGCGATTTCTCTGTACGGACACAACAACAACTTTTTAATCTTTGCCGTATTTTTCGCGTAACTAATTTTAAAACGCTAAAAAATTTTTAACGCAGTTTATTTTTTTTAAATCTCCAATGTACAGAGAATTTTTAACAAAATTTTCTTTCTCAAAATAAGTGAATCACTTTCATATAATTTTTTGAATATTTAAAAACGTTCGTTTAGGTTCACTCATGAATCACTTTAGAATTATCGAAATATCGTTGATTCCTTCTCGTTAATTTATTTCATTTCGCGATTAGCTTAATAATTGTGCTTTGACCATTAAAAGAAAAAGAAAAAGAAATGTTTTTTTCTTCTTTAATAAATTCTTCAAAACGTTCTCTCGTTTAAGTTCACTTTATGAATCACTGTAGGATTATCGAAATATCATTAATTTCGTCTCGTTAATTTAATTTCGATTTTTTCTTTTTTAAATACATTTTTCAAAACGTTCTCTCGTTTAGGTTCACTTTATGAATCACTGTAGGATTATCGAAATATCGTTAATTTATTTCATCTCGATTAAGTTTAATAATTGCTTTGACCATTAAAAGAAAAAAAGAAAAGAAATGTTTTTTTTTTTTAATTTTTAATAAATTTTTAAAAAGAAAGAGATTCGCTTACGATCACTTATGAATCACTTTATGGTTCCCCGTATATAATACCATTGATTTTAAAGAAGACGATAAAGATCATACGGGAACTTGTTGATCGATTCCGTTTGGTTGATCGTCGTCTCCCTTCGACTTCGACTTCGATTCTCGAAATATTCGAGATCTGCCGAGGGAAAGAGACGTGGTGCGAGCGTTCGCACCGACATGGTACACGTGACTGGCACCATTTTCATCGCCTTTCTCAGAGTGCACCGGCAGTTCGCCAAGGACGTACGGAAAGGCGGAGTAACTTAACCATTTAACAAGAAACCACCCATTGCATCGACAAATAAACTTCTCTTATCTCCCTCTGTGTGTGTATCTGTATGTTTGTATGTATTTCTATCTATTCATGAATGTATCTATACATACATCTCCATATATGTTTGTATGTATATTTATCTATTCATGAATGTATCTATACATACATCCCCATATATGTTTGTATGNCCATATATGTTTGTATGTATATTTATCTATTCATGAATGTATCTATACATACATCCCCATATATGTTTGTATGATTTGTATCTATTCATGAATGTATCTCTCTATACATACATCCATGTATATACGAATATGTATGTACGTATGGATTTATGTATGTATGTATGTATGTATGTGTGTATGATTTTGTGTGTGTGTGTGTGTGTGTGTGTGTGCATTTCTCCTATCTACATGACTGTACATACCGTGAATGCATCTATGGTGTCTACGTGTACCAGTTTGAAAGGAGGAAGTTCGTCGCGAGCCTACGTACTCTCGATTTGCGATGTTTCTCATCGATTATCCTCCCCTTCACCCCTCTGTCTCCCCCCTCACATCCCCCTTTCCATCTATCTTTCCTTAACATCCGGATTTTGATCTCCGACAGCTTCTTTAACACTATCTATTTACCGTTTAGGAAGTATACCTGTTCGTACCGTCTTTAACAAAAGTTTGATTTTTTTTTGTTGTTGTTAATTTTTAATTTTGAATACAGGTAATAATCAATTTGATAATGGGGGAGGGGGTTTAGTAGGCAATAATATTTATAATTATTATAATAATAATTGCGTAAAAGAAAATTTGTATAATATTGTTCGATACGATAAGCTTTAATTTCGTTATATATTTTGATACACTAATTTAGGTTAATATTTTGTGACAGTGAAATTTTGCGATTTCTTAATTTTTTTTTTTCTTTTTTGTTTTTTTTTCTTTTTAGCAATATTAAAACAACCGATCTCTCTTAATTTACTTAAGCTTCGATCGAATTAGTCGGAAACGACTAGTCTTGCACGGAAATGATGTAATAATATCTTGCGATGATTCAGGTATATTTCAAGATACTACGATCCTACGATAAAATCAAATACGATTTTTATATATGTATATATATATACACAGCGATCAAAAGTTTCTACCAATATACGAAATATTTTGAAACTATTCAAAAATTATGTTTCCGACAAAAATATTTGATTATTATCAACATTGGAAATCTCTCGAATTGGTAAAAGTTTTCAACCGCAACGACAATACAATATCTCGTATATTTTATTTAAAACGAACAAACAAAAAAAGTAAATAAGTTCGACGATGAGTTTGAAAGAAAAAAAGAGAAAAAAAAAAGAAAAAAAATACTTATTAAACCAATCTATATATATTAGAGAAGGTAAAAGTTAGATATAGGAATCTATGGGAATTCGTATCGATGCATACATTCGTTGTCTATCTCTTTCCCTCTAATAATACTGATGATTCTGCAATTATGTTAATCTTCGTCGTTTATTTTTTTTCCTTTTTTTTTTTTTATTTTATTTTTTTTATAAACTATTGTTTCGTTAATTTCTTTCGTTTCTCATCGAAATAACGTGGAAAACGGTACGTCGTGCGTAACGTTATGATGGGGTTTACTCCACTTGCCCATATCCGTTACCCACAAGGACGACGTAAGAGTTCCGGATTTACCGTTATTCAATTGATTCTTTTTTACGCCTTCAACTAAACTACTACTACTATTACTACTACTATACTTTCCTTTTTGTTTCGCATCGTGATCCTTTCCCTGTATATCTCGGACTTTTCAACAACGTTTCAATTTCTTCCAAAGATTATATTATTCTGATCGTATTTTATTATATACGATCAGAATAATAATTCTAATTCTATCTTAGGTTAATACAAATTATATTTTATTCGCGTAACTTTTTCTCTTTTTTAGTTTCTTTTTTTATTTAATTTTAAATTTTAATCATTGTGTGTGTTCATCCGACATTCGGGAAATATTTTTATATTTAATTATTGTTGAACAACGCAAATTTATATCAATTTATATTTTTGATATAATATATTAATTAATTGTAATATAAAATAAATATATCTTTGTTTCGATATATATATTTTATTTTACGAAAAGAAATATGTTAAATCAGTTGTTATAGAACATTGCAATGAAGAATAAAATAATAATAATAATATTCAGGTACACGTTATCAGTGACATTTGTATGATCGAAACGTGTGTGTATGTATGTAATTAGAAACAAATGATAAATTTAATTCGAAGTATATCTAAATAATAAATGAGAATAATTAACGTTACACACACACACATCCGTTGAGCGTGGTTATCGAAAAATCGTTACAAGGTAAACGATGTTTTCTTTTTTTTTTATAAATAATACTCAAATCATACGCGTGATATTATTATAAATACGTAAATAACGTAGAAGAAAATCGATACGAGAATGGAAAGTTAATCGTTATGGTAAATGATCCATCTATCACAGTCTATGATGACCATCATAGAACAGGTGAACTCCTCCTCGGTGATCTATATTAGTCTGACACCTGATAGCTATGTTTTACCTGATGTCATGTAGTAATGAATCGCTTCGAGAAGTTTGATCGTAGATCATTTTACAATTGTTTGGTTAGATCGATTTTGTTTTCTTTTTTTTTTTTTTCTTCTAGGTGTGCCTAAGTGCCTTTATTTTCTTTCTCGCTCAATCTCATCGAATTCTTTCGAATTTTTGTATGCACTTCTTCTAATCAATCTCAAGCTTAGGATTAATTACAAATGCATAATCTGAATAATAAATATTTGAAATAATTCGGATACTAATTATTATACTACGATCTTGTATTATAGTCAATTATTATTATTATTATTAAGTGTCCCAATTAATTCTACCAAATATTTGGTTAAATAATATTCCGATAATTTTAATATAGAAATTTTCTGATAGGTTTATAAATCATATTGATATATTATACACATTATTATATCATCTAATTAATTAATATTTTTATATTTTATTTTAATTTTTATTAAATATTTAGTATAAATGTTTTGAGAAAAATGATTGTATGTGTAATATTATATAAAAATAAAAATATCTAAAGATTCATCTTATTGTGGATATCCGGGTTACACGAACGGCGGATCTGTGTTTTAGCAACTGCAACTCAAACGAAAAGTGATCTCACTGAATTTCGTTGAACTATGCGTTAATAATCATTTTTAGAATACTATTTTGTTCTCTCTCTCTCTCTCTTTTTTTTTTGTTCTGCTATTCTTGATATATTGCATAAAACTTGATCTATTATTAATGATACACTTTCGCCGAGTTAGCAACGAATTAAATGATACTCAACGATTAATTATCATTCACTGATCAACAACAACAAAAATGTCTACACTAAATCCCGAATCCTCTTTTGTCGTATATCCTTTCTTTATAAAA
The DNA here is from genome assembly GCF_001313835.1 of Polistes canadensis. Lineage (NCBI taxonomy): Eukaryota > Metazoa > Arthropoda > Insecta > Hymenoptera > Vespidae > Polistes > Polistes canadensis. The sequence goes on from NW_014569577.1 coordinate 103,223, forward strand.
CATTCACAATGCAATCATTCGTTCCCTACAAATAGAAATAAATACTTAAAAAAAAAAACAAAATAAAAGTATCAACACGATTTCGAAATGTCGTCTGTCGTAAGTCCGTATTTCGTTTTTTGGTCTTGTGAAAAATCGGTTTATCACACGGTCGATGAGATACGAAAATTCGGACAAAAGAACCAGCAAAGGTCATTCTTATTGTTTTATATATATATATATAATTTTTTTTCTTTGACCATCCAAGCCATTGCCAAATACATTCTCTCTCCCCCTTTTTATTTTTTTCTTCGGTATGAAGTAACAACGTGGGCTTAAAAATATTATTTGCGACGAAAATTTATTGATGTGTGTTACGTGCAAAATCGAAGCAAAGAAATATCATAAAATCATTCTTCATATTTTGTATGTTACTATTTTTGAATTGCAAAATCATATTCCTTCACTATCTATCTATCTATATATCTATCTATCTTTATATCTTTATATCTCTCTTTCTTTTTTGATACGAAATTGTTGTGATAATCTTTAAATGTTCGTAACGTGTTTATTAGTTGTCCTTAATTTTTTCTTTTTTTTTTTCTTTTTACCGAGGCGAGATGAAATTTGTATCCAATGAAAAATCCTTCGTGGTGTTCATCGTTGAGTAAAATAACACAGAGGTGGAATACCTTGGCATTGACCGGCTTGCTTGCTGCTGCTTCTTGTCGAGGCAACTTATGCGAGTTGAGCTCTTGCATAATTCTTCTTCTTCTTCTTCTTCTTTTTCTTCTTTTTCTTCTTTTTCTTCTTTTTCTTCTTTTTGCTCGTCTTCTCTTTCTCTCTTCTTCATCTTGATGGTTCTCTCGAATTACCGCATTTACCGGTTCTCTCGTCCTTCCTAACACCCCCTCCCACCCTCCCATCCATTCCCCTGCTCCTCCTCTTGCTTTTGCTTTATTCTTGTTATTTTTTTCTCGATCGTTCCCCTCTTTCGAATTTTTTTTTTGTTCTAAATATGTATCTCCTCTTCTCGCTAATGCGTGAAAATTTAGTTACATATTTGCTTTTTAACACTTTTTAACCATAAGCGTTAAGTAGCCTACGACATATTTTTTATCTCGTACACATTATACGGTGACACGAATTTAGGTTTTTTATTTATTTATTTATGTAATTCGATTGTGTTCCTTTTTTTCTTTTTTGTCATTTTAAAAGAACTCGATGAAAAATTATATTTTTTAATGATACTCTCTTCACACACAAGACATGAATATTTTTAAAGCATACAGTAATTAATATCACGATTTTCTTCATCCATTATCGGACAAATACTTTTTTTTATCTCGTTCATTGCCGTGACACGAATTTTTTCTTTTTTTTTTTCTTTTTATTTAAAACAAAAAATAAGATAAAAATAATATTCTTTACGACATAGCGAACGGTTATAACGCGTGTTATATTAATATCACAATTTTTTCCATCATTATCGGAAAAATCTTTTTTTTTGTTTTTATTTAATTAATTATTCATATAATTGAATTGTGTTGTCTTTTTTTTTTTTTTTTTAAATTCGATAAAAATTATATTTTTTACGACATCGCGAACGGTTTTAACGCGTGTTAAATTAATATCACAATTTTTGCCATTATTACCGGAAAAATCTTTTTTTTTTGTTTTTATTTAATTAATTATTCATATAATTTAATTGTGTTGTTTTTTTTTTTTAATTCGATAAAAATTATATTTTTTACGACATCGTGAACGGTTTTAACGCGTGTTAAATTAATATCACGCTTCGTCATCGGACAAAGTTATCGAAGGCAAAAGCGAGATGAAATCGATCGGCAATCAATACCGGTTTATAAACGTTATTTTTTGTTTTTTCGCAGATTTAACGGGCCAACCGTAAAAAGCAAAAGAAACGTATGCACAAGGTTAATGGTCCAATTTCATGCAAGAAACTGCGCGGTCGTCCGTAATATTTCGTTGCTTTTTATTTTTTTATATTTTATTTTAATTTATTTTATTTTATTTTTTATTTCATTACTTAGAAAATTTATTATCGAAAAATGATTTATCTTCGAATATAACACGTTCCGTTCTTTCGAATTAATTTCGAATCAAAATCTAACACGCGTGTTTACGCGAACGATCTATTTTAAAATGTATATGTTATGTACTTTTATTTGAAAAATTCGTTGGAAAGTATTTAATGTAAAAAAAAAAAAAGAAAACTAGTTTGGATAAACGAGATTCTATCGTGAAAATATGATCGACTATTTTGTGAAACTAACCGCGAAAACCTTCTCGATTAGAAACTTTGAATAAAACAAAATCAACTTTGAACAAGTTTAATTTCATCTTAACGCGAGAACGAATCATTTACCTCGTTCATTTATCGTACGTTTACCTTAGGATCGTAAAAAAGTTTTGCCAATCGAAAGGCACGAACGACTAACTCGTTTTCCATTTCTTTGTTTACATCTTATTTTTTTTTTTATTTTTCTTATCTTTTCTTTTATCTATGCTAATTAACTGTGAAAGTGGTTTTGATCAACGATTAAGTGAAATCAAATATTTATCCGATTACTTTTTACTTGTCCCATACAATCCCCCCCGTCCCTTTTTTCGTTCTTGATTAATTGTTTCCTTTTTTTTTTTTTTTTTTTTTTTTAATAAATTTATTTTTATTTTATTTTAGAAATTTTTAGAAATTTCTAATTAAGATGTTAAAACATTAAATACATGTTTACGAACAGGTGTTATTATCATCGAGTCACTGGGTATATAGCAATAACGGTGCACCGATATTAATATTTCCGGAATATGTAAAAATTACAAGATTTCTACAACTAAACAAATTGATTTATTTCTAGAGAAAATATTGATACTATAAATATGCACTTTATACATGTAGTTAGGTGGATTGGATTTTTCCAAACTCGCTTTTAAAACTTTGAAACCTCATCCTTTGTATAATGAACTCCATTACTTTGCCAAATAGATAAATTCCACGTTACAAAATATAGAATAAAATTAATAAAGTTATAAACATTGTGCTGTATATCGTTTGTTTAATCGATGGAATATATACGTTAGAAAAATATTCAAACTTGTGAATCCATCTCGAAGTGGGTTTTAATATTAAAATAAAAAAGGTTAAATTTTTAATTCGTGTACGCGAAAGATAATATTATATAAATTCAAACAAATAATTATAATAATGCTAACATTTAATAATAATAATAATAATAATAATAAATATTCTCATAAATATATATATATAAATTTGAGTATTATTGACATAATTTTATTTATTACCCGAGTACCAGGAAAGAAGATTAAAATAGATATATTACTAAAAATGGTAAAAAAAAGAAAGAAAAAAAAAAAAGGTGACACGTAACTTCTTATTGAATTTCATAGCAATAATCAGGATTGAATTCCAACATTTGAATGAATCACTATTCGGGTATTCATCTAAAACGATATAAAATATCAATCCCCGGTACGTGTCATTTATCCGGATTTTTTCGAAGGACTTTTTGCTTACGTGTATCATTGAAACAACACGTTATCGAATTTTTCTTCAAATTGTCGTTAATTTTTTTTTTGTCTTCTTTTTGTTTTTTTCCCTCGACATATGGCATTGTTATTTCTTTGATATCATCTAGCTTGTCGCACAAACCAACGGTAGTGTGGAACCTTTAAGAAAAGAGGATTCTCTCAAATGCAATTCGCTTGCGCGTGTTCTCATTCAAAGAAAAAAAAAACCGAGCCCTTGCGGAAGTCGAAGGTCGTGCCAAGGCTCCTTTACCATCTTTGTGTACGTACGTGTCTTTCTCTACGCGTACACGTGCATCATGTATGCGTGTGAATTTTTATTTTTCTCTCTCTCTTCCTTCTAACCTCGATATATCTTGCATACGGAATTTCATTCGCCATCAATTGAAGGTGACAAATTTTTCTTTGATACCATTTAATCGAAATAATATATCTTTTCAATTTATTCGCATTGACAATTATTTTATAATTAATCCTATTATTGGATATATATTATTATTATTATTATTATTATTATTATTATTATT